>NC_036875.1:12514709-12535074 GCF_002910315.2 Salvelinus sp. IW2-2015 | reverse complement strand
TTTTCTCTCTGAATACTAAATTTTTCTCTCTGAATACTCCAATTTTCTCTCTGAATACTAAATTTTTCTCTCTGAATACTCCAATTTTCTCTCTGAATACTAAATTTTTCTCTATGAATACTTCACTTTTCTCTCACTTTTCTCTCTGAAAACTCCACTTTTCTCTCACTTTTCTCTCTGAAAACTCTATCCTTTTCTTCTTTCTCTCTTTCTCTGTTTTTACTCTTTTGCCTGTCCTCCTGTCCCACATTGTTTTGCCTATCCTAGATAAATGACTAGAAAAGCACTCAATTTGATCACTGTTTCCTCTCCTCTGGCGAAAAAAATCCTGGGGAAGAAAAAAAAGATATACTATTTGAAATTACCCTGTGAATCTTAGAAAATGACAAAAACATTGAAAAGAAAGGAGTGACTTCATGAAAGCGTTTTTCTGACAGTCTCCGTTAAACAATGTTTCCATCATCACCCTATTCTGACGCACACCTCATAAAAAACACAAGAGTGGAATAAATAGACGGGGAAACATGCAAACATTCGGATAAAGCAGAAGTAGATGTTTTGGTTTTGTGTAAAACAATGTTGTTTACCTTCCTTTCCCTTTTCTCCTCCTCTCCTGTATTTTCCTCCCTCTMACAGATTAAAGGCGCCACGATAAAGTTAAAACATTTGTATTTATTTATTTATTTAGCCGTCATCTATTCAAGTAACTCTGTAAAGAACAGGTTGTAATTTTCAACGACGACCTGTGAATACAACCGGTTCGGTGTTTGACGGGCATTGATCAGTTTAACCTGTTCAATGTCCAACAGTCATCCCATGTCTTTCGGCAGATACGACTGCAGCAGCCAACCTTTTATTTAAATGTATTTAACATTTATTTAACCAGGTACCTAAGTCAGAGAGACTTGAGAACACTTTCTCTTTTACAMTARCAACCTGACCARAATAAGTGGCAGACACCGTGCAGCAAAGCAGAACATTCCTAAATCAGGCGAAACCTAATCAAGACGAATAGGTTCATCAATTGTAATAGTTGTTGTTCTCTTCGACGTGCCTCTACCTGTCAATCACAGAGCTTCCTCTGTGATGAAGGACATCTCTGTAGCTGCTGCAGACCTTTTGGACTAACACGTAAGAGTTGGACCAGACTGTCGGCCTTCCATATTCAATCTGCTGTTGAATATTGATTAATTGATTTTCTTTCAGTGTCATACACCAATTGGTGCCCAGCCCGTGTGGTCTTAAAAKACACTCTTTCTTTAAGTATGTATCATTGTTGATTTTTGTTGATTATTCAGAGAACACCAACACTGTCTAAAGATGAGTTCTTTCCATAAATCTGCCTCATTCTGTGACTCTGACCTACATTAAGCATGTTTTTCTCCTACAGCCTTTGTTGGCTGTACTTGGACCTTTGTGTGTCTGAATACAAGCACCATTGATTAGAACCACAAGGTCTTTTCAGAGTACAAGAATGAAGTTCTATACAGCAATGTGGCTTTTACCAAAGCCAGCAGGTCAAAATCAGTAATAGAAATGTCGAATGTGTACTGTAGAGCAGAAAGAAAATAATAAATATTGTAGAGATCTCTCTCTCTCTCTCTCTCTCTCTCTCTCTCTCTCTCTCATCCACATGTACAGTGTGCACACACATACAGGCTATATACCCCAGTGACATTTCCCCCTACTTCTTCCAGTGTGCCTATTTATATCTTGCTGACCTTTCATTAGTTCAGAGCATCTCTCTAGCACTCCGCTCAGCCCTCTGCCCTCAGGAGGAGACAGGACCAAGCATGAACAGACAACAACCAAGAGGAGGAGGAGGAGAAATGAGAAGGAGAGGAAGGAGAAGGAAGACGGGACCAAGCATGAACAGACAACAACCGTAAGACCAAGATGAAGAGGAGGAAGGAAGGAAAGAAGGGAATTTGAAACTGAGCTGATGCATGCTATACATCGGAGGTAGCTAGATGAGGTGAGTCCCCACCCTAGGGTAACCTAACGTCCCTGATTTCCGGGGACAGTCCCCGGTTTTGGTGGCCTGTCCCCRGCTAGAGCCGTCATCGAAAATGTCCCCGATTAGCCCTCAGAAAGAAAAAGAAATCAACTCTGAAGTTAAAATGAGGCTGATATTTCAATAGTCAAATGCTGTATCCAATCAGAATTGTATGGGAACATGTATGACTCTCCTGTACCAAACTYGTTTGACTTTTTATGTCATGAGAAAAGGACCCCCGATTTTCCTTTTCCAAATCTGATTACCTTATACCTGTAACGTCTGCTTCCAGCTCACACTCTCAAACACCTAGATCCCCTGAANAAAAGGACCCCCGATTTTCCTTTTCCAAATCTGATTACCTTATACCTGTAACGTCTGCTTCCAGCTCACACTCTCAAACACCTAGATCCCCTGAACGCAGCTCACTCTCCAGATCCCAATCACCTGAATTCTAATCACCTTTTCACACACCTGTCATTATTACACAATATTTAGTTCAGTTCTTTGCACCCCGTCACTGTGAGGTATTGTTTGTTTTGTGACATGTCTTTCGGAGCGCTGGGTTTCACGTGATTTACTCCTCCCGTGTATGATAGTTTTTGCCTCCCTCACTAACGACGCCTTTTTTGCCTATTCTCTGCCTGTAGTTTAGCCTATCGGATTTCCTGTTATCTTCCTATTGCCTGATCTCCCGGACTACGTTAGGAGCCTGTTCCCTGCCTGTACCGTTGCCCTTTTGGACCCCCTGTGTATGACCTTCTGCCTGCCCCTGGACCCAGCTACCTGCCTCTTCCTGTGGTCCTTTGCAACAAACACCTGCTGCGCCCTGCRCTTGAAACCAGCACTCTSTCTCCCACTGTGTTCTTTACAACACCCTTATACTGTAAACATCCAATCCATTATCATCCTTAACTAATTAAACGATCTGCTGTCTACGAGTAACAGCAACAAGAAGAGCATCAACAACAGTAACATAAACAGCTGTGACAATAATGCAAAGCAGCAATGGTAATGACAACCACCAATCAAAAGGGAGTCATTTCAGTGCAACTACTCTCCATTACAGCCCGATGACCCTGCATCCAGACACACAGCCYGTCCCAACATCACCCCAAATCAAAGACAGAAGTCTATAAGCAGAGGTCTGTATGCCAAGGCTTCGGTGACATTTTTTACTATCAGAGTGAAGGGCCTTATCCCTCTCTGTCTCTCTCTCTCTCCCTGCCACACCCCCCCTCTCTCTCTTTCTCTCTGGTAGGACGTTCATACTGTATGCTCTTTATATTATGAATGAAATTAAGCTTGACACAGAGACACACACCATGCAGTTACAATGACTAGAGGCAGGGCAGCAAAGAGGACAGACTCACAAACACACACACATTCACACTGCCTTCATCTGCCAGAGAAACTGGGGATGCTCTGACATACTGTGTGGAAAATACACCAGGAAAAATAACTGACATATCTTGTCACTGGGCTTACGTCTCTCTGTGACTCGCTAATGACTAACAATTAATAGAGCATAGTACCTGTTGTGTGTGTGTTGAGGTGTTGTGTGATGATGAATGGCCCCCTGTGTGTGTGTAGTGTCTGTGTGTGTGTGTGGTGTGTGGTATGTGTGTGTGATTGTGTGTGTGTGTGTGTGTGTGACGTGTGGGTGTGTGACTGTGTGTGGTGGTGTGCCTGTGCCTCGTGTCGTTGGGCGTGCGCACGCCCGTGTGTGATGTTGTGTGCGGGTGCGCGACGCCCTTTGGTTGTGTCCCGCGTGTCTGTGCTCTCGTGCGACGTGCGCGTGATGCCCCGTTGAGCGCGTAACAGCGAGAGAGAAGGAGAGCGGAGGGAGAGGGAAGGGAACTCAGCTTATCTTGACCGAGGCCAAGACTGTAGTTGCATAAATAAAATCAACATATTGCAAGAGAGACATTACTGAGAGAATGAGAACGAGAGAGAGTGAGAGAGAGAGAGCAAGAGAGAGCGAGAGAGAGAGAGAGAGAGAGAGAGCCAGCAACCCTTCCTACTTCCTCCAGCTGGACAGACCAGATTGATGGAAGACAAAGAGAAGGAGAAAGAAAAGGAAAGAGAGGAGAGAGAGAAACAACAGAGTGGCGTGGCGCACAGGGCAGCGTGGCAAGCTAGCGGCACGGGTCGATTGGGATCGAAAAACAGCGCTACATGGCGGGAACGAATGAGCTTGCTCTCAAACGAAAAGGGCAGACTTGATCGAACCCCTAAGGATGCATAAAGATGAATGAAAAGGATGGAGAGAGCGAGAGCGGGACTACACAGACGAGAGCTCCCTAACAGCTAGCACTGCAGGGTGGGGTTACATTGAAACAGTGGGATTATATTGTTTAGTGATTATGAGCATTATGAGCTCATACACACAATAGAAGTTTCCAGTTCACCTCGTCGAATTGAAAGTCTCTGACATCCAAAGCACCAGATAATCTTGAGTATTCAGTCATCACCATGCATTACAAATACACTGTATGAATTCCTATTCTATTTCAGCTGCGGTTCCATTGCAGTCCTAGTGTATGCTTCACTCACCTTGCAATGATAAAACTGTCATTACACTAATTAGTTAAAGGGGCTGCGAATCATAGTACATCTAGTTGAATCGTCCCCCTTGTATCGGTTGTGTGTAAAGAGACAAAGACAGAGAGGACGAAATAGAGAGAGATAAGCACACATCTGCTCGTTTCCATTTAAAACTGAGTGGTTCGAGCCCTGAATGCTGATTGACTGACAGCCGTGGTTTATCAGACCGTATACCACGTGTACGACAAAACAGTTATTTGAACAGCTTTATTTACGTTGGTAAACAGTTTATAATAGCAATAAGGCACCTCGGGTGTTTGTGATATATATATATTTTTTTATTTAACCTTTATTTAACTAGGCAAGTCAGTTAAGAACAAATTCTTATTTACAATGACGGCCAACAAAGGCCAATGTGCCGCGCTGCGTCGTGCCAAAGAACAGTGCTTAGCCGTGGTATATTGGCCATATACCACACCTCTCTGGCCTTATGACTTAAATACAGGCCCAGTCTTWTTCCCATGCGTGCTGCGGTGGAGCACAACAGAGCGATCCATACGTTCCCGGTAACTTACTCGCTCAGTGAGCGMAGGTCAAAACATAGTGTGACTATGAATATGGAAGTAGACGTCCATCATGTCGTGGTTTAGCCCTCCACTGGACTGACCAGAACTGTGTAGCCTCTAACATCCGGAGGCAGGAGTGTATCATATTGCTCAGTGTTGCTGTATTACAGATGACTAGCACTGTTTACCCTCCAGTATCAGGAACCTAGAGAGTATCCTATTGCTCAGTATTGCTGAACGGGGTATGGTAGTAGGTGCCAGGAGCACCCGTTTGAGTGTGTCAAGAACTGCAAAGCTGATGGGTTTTTCACTCKCAACAGTTTCCCGTGTGTATAAACAATGGTCCAGCCAACTTGACACAACTGTGAGAAGCACTGGAGTCAATATGAGGCCAGCATCCTTTTGGAACGCTTTCGACACCTTGTAGAGTCCAYGCCCCTACAAATTGAGGCTGTTCTGAGGGCAACTCAATATTAGGAAGCTCTTCTTAATGTTTCGTACACTATACAAATAAAAAATAATAACTTCAAGAGTTGAGGAGTTTGATGGGACAAAACTAGAAGCTGCCATTTTAGATTTGTTTGCCAGAGATCTATATCTGTGCCCAGAAGGTACTGGTCATGGAGTGTGTGCGTCATTCTTTTATCTAACTAGGCAAGTCACTTAAGAACAAATTCTTATTTACAAAGACGGCCTAAGAACAGCGTTCTGCCCCTGAACAACTGCCTTGTACAGGGGCAGAACAACAGATGTTTACCTTGTCAGCTCAGGGACCCGATCTAGCAACCATTCGGTTACTGGCCCAACGCTCTAACCACTAGGCTACCTGCCGCCCCTGTCTAAGGCTATTTGTTCCCCTTTTCCTCACTCGTTTTTTTTTTTTTTTAAGAGATGTCACTGAAGGGTTCCTGGCTTTCTCCAATGACCTTCCCACTGATTTGTATTACCCTGTTCATTGGGTTCTGACTAGTGTTCCCTAGAGCACCAAACCACCCCTCAATATTAAAAGATAAGATGGTTGCTATGAAGAATTTATTAAATGCTTGGATGGATTGGTGTACATTAAACGTCCTCAATTTCTGTAAAAAGAACAGCCGTTGTTGACAGAGTGAATCTGTTCTGTGTTCCTTTTTGAAGGAGAGCTTGTTGTCGATGATGGCTGCTAAGTAGTTATAGTCCTCCACTCACTCAATGACCTGGTCGTTAATCTCCAGTGCTGGGGTGGGAGGGTGGTTTCTTCTGAAGTCAGTAACCAGGTATTTTGTTTGAGTTGAGATCCAGGTAGTTCTGGCTACACCAGAGGGAAAACCTGTAGATTGTAGCCTGGASGTCTCTGATTTACATGTGTCCATTATAACTCTATCCTCCAAGTACTTAATCAACGTCATATCTGGGTCCGAGCTCCTACAGTCGTCTGTGTAGAGRGTGAATAACACCAGCGAGATGACAGAGCATCGTGGTGATCCTGTACAGATGGTTCTGGATGAGCTGCAGYGGCGGTTGAATCTGACCGGCTGGTGTCTATTTGTCAGGAAGGAGAGGACCCAGAGAATCAGATGTCGATTGAAATTCATGTTCTGGAGCTTTTGACCCGTTAAGTTAAGCTSTACTGTATTGAAGGCACTAGAGAAATCCACAAATACCATCCTGGCAGTTTTGGGCTTCTCCATGTGGGTGTAGGCACTGTGCAGTAGGGATAGGAGTGAATCATCAACACCCCTGTGCTGCTTGTAGGCAAACTGGAGTGGGTCTGRAGTGGGTCTGTGGAAGAGCATAMCTCCTTTTGTAGCTGGCAAAGAATCACATCAAATCAAATTGTATTTGCCACATGCGCAGAATACAACAGGTGTAGGTAGACCTTACAGTGAAATGCTTACTTACAAGCCCTTAACCAACAATACGGTTTGAAAAAAATACCCCCCCCCCCCAAACAAAAGTAAGAGATAAGAATAACAAATAACTAAAGAGCAGCAGTAAATAACAATAGCGGGGCTATATACAGGGGGTACCGGTACAGAGTCAATGTGTCAATGTGCGGGGGYACCGGTGTCGAGGTAGTTRAGGAAATGATGTACATGYAGGTAGGGGTTATTAAAGTGGCAATGCATAGATGATAACAGAGAGTAGWGAGTAGAGAGAGTGGTAGTAGAAAAAGCCTTTCAAAGGTCTTCATCACTAAATGTTAAAGCTACAGGGCGGTCGTCATYGTTGCAGGAGGGGTTGATCTTTTAGGTACTGGGCATATGATGGAAGATTTCTATATTGTTGGGATGGAATTTTCTAATTAAAACCGTGAGCTGGAGCACCCCCAGAGAATATTACTTAGTGTGGAGGTGCTGACTAACGGAGAATAAACTGGAAGATAGAAAAATAAAGAGAGTAGCACGCTCCATATATATCTACAGTACCAGTCAAAAGGTTGGACATAGCTACTCATTCAAGGGTTTTGCTTCATTTTTACMATTTTCTACATTGCAGAATAATAGTGACGACATCAAAACGATGAAATAACACATACGCCAAAGCTGCCCCGGTCAACTGTAAGTGCTGTTATTGTGACGTGGAAATGTCTAGGAGCAACAACGGATCAGCCGCGAAATGACAGGCCACACAAGCTCACAGAACAGGACCGCCGAGTGCCGAAGCGCGTAAAAATCATCTGTCCTCGGTTGCAACACTCACTACCGAGTTCCAAACTGCCTCTGGAAGCAACGTCAGCACAATAACTGTTCATCGGGAGCTTCATAAAATGGGTTTCCATGGCCGAGGAGCCGCACACAAGCCTAAGATCACCATGTGCAATGCCAAGCGTCAGCTGGAGTGGTGTAAAGCTCGCCGCCATTGGAAACGTGTTCTCTAAAATGATGAATGACCCTTCACCATCTGCCAGTCCGACGCACAAATCTGGGTTTGTCGGCTGCCAGGAGAACGCTACCTGCCCAAATGCATAGTGCCAACTGTAAAGTATGGTGGAGGCAGAATAATGGTCTGGGGCTGTTTTTCATGGTTTAGGCTAGGTCTCTTAGTTCCAGTGAAGGGAAATCTTAATGCTTCAGCATACAATGACATTCTAGATGATTCTGTGSTTCCAACTTTGTGGCAACAGTTTGGGGAAGGCCCTTTCCTGTTTCAGCATGACAATGCCCCCATGCACAAAGCAAGGTTGATACAGAAATGGTTTGTCGAGATCGGTGTTTAAGAACTTGACTAGCCTGCACAGAGCCTTGACCTCAACCCCATCGAACACCTTTGGGATGAATTGGAATGCCGACTACGAGCCAGGCCTAATCRCCCAACATCATTGCTCRACCACACTAATGCTTTTGTGAATGAATGGAAGCAAGTCCCCGCAGCAATTTTCCAACATCTAGTGGAAAGCAGCAAAGGGGGGGACCAACACCATATTAATGACCATGATTTTGGAATGAGATGTTTGACGAGCAGGTGTCCACATACTTTTAGTAATGTAGTGTATATACCACCAAATACCACTACATAGATCRTATACCAGCTCCATGCAGTTGCTAAACAACAGAGAGTATCATATAGCCAGTAGAGTACAATAATATTGCTGATGTCCTAGCCCTAGAGAATGTATCATATCATTCACTGAAGCTGATAGCATTGTGTGGCTACATCAAATCGCTCAGTGACACTCAAGCCTACCACAGACCGTGGCTCACGTATCCTGCCAGTACTTCTGCTATCATGGTGTACTGTAGCCACGTTTATCCCTGTACCGATGTGACTGCACGGTGGGTCTAATGTGTGGATACATTAAATAGCCCAGTGGCACTCTACCATACCAAAGAAGACAATATTGCTAGCAAATATATCGACATTATCTCTCTGTACAGATACGACGCCACGGTGAGTCTATCATATAGCCAGTGAATAGAACAGACGTCCTGGCTATAGGACTGGAGTCAGCAGAGAGAGGCAGAGAAGCAAGGTGGCTATCATTGTCATTGTCATCGTCATCGTCATCGTCATCGTCCCTATTCACCCTGGCTGTACTGCAATACTGTCACAAAGTGCTGTGACAGGACGAGTATGGCAGCTGTCACTGCAACCACTGTGGGATGTCTCGTTGTGTCTATACTGCTGCTGCTGTGTGTTGTTGGAAATATCTTTCTGGAAGCATTGTGATGACTCAATGGTGGGCTACAGAGCTGACAGCAAACACAGCACACGATGTTTACTGTAGATACACATACACACACACTGCCTGGCTGGATGTTCTGACAGTTGTCCGGCGTGTGTGTGTGTGTGAGTGTGTGTGTGGGTGTGTGTGTGTGTGTGTGGTGTGTGTGTGTGTGTGTGTGTGTGTGTGTGTGTGTGTGTGTGTGTGTGTGTGTGTGTGTGTGTGTGTGATGTGTGTGTGTGTGTGTGTGTGTGTGGTGTGTGTGTGTGCCGTCCACACGGGTGCCAGAACCATTATTAGGACGTTAGTTTGATGGGAGAGAGGAGCTGCAGTGAATCCAGCACGTCCGCGCTTGCAAACGACCAGGCAGACCATGGCTACAAATACACTTCATCAGCACACACACACACGCAGGCAGGCACAGACACACTCTACAATAACCACCAGGCAACATATCTGTACAGTCTATGTCCTACAATCTGGCTGTTACTCAATATCACAGCCCAGCAACGGCCCTATCATCAGGGTAGACTGTAAATTGACTTTCTGCATCCTTCTGCTTACCATTCTTTTATTTCCTCCTCCTTCCTCCTCCTATTCCCTCTTCTCAGGCACCCCTTTTCACCCTTCATCTCTCATCCTAAACCCTGCTCTCCTCTTCTCCTCGGTTCCCTTATTTCCCTGTATTTGCTCTCTTTTTTTCTCATCCTTATACCCTCCACTCTTTCCTTCTTCCCCTTCCTGCAGCTCCCTTTTCTCTATTTCTCTCCCTCCTCTCTCTCCCAATAGGTTGTGGAGCCGGTCGGTTGGCTGGTCAATGTATCTGTGTGATTTGTTGTGATGAGAAGTGTCAGGTCGGTCGTGGTGCTGGTTCAGTGGATGAGAAGTGATGGACAGATCGGTCGTGTGTCTGTTGATCGCTGTGATGAGAAAGTGACTGTCAGGACGGTCGGTGTGTCTGTTGATAGGCTGTGATGAGAAGTGACTGGTCCATCAGAAGGAAGAGGATTCTATTACCTGGCCTTTATTGAAAAAGCCATTTTCCAATCCAGCATGTTACGGCAGGAATAACAGGAAATGTCAAACACCTCATACACACAGACGCAGAGACAGACGACCAGATACCCAAAACGCAGAGAACAGACAGACAGACAGACCAGACAGACAGATAACACATAGACACAGTAACAGACAGATACACATAGACACAGTAACGACCAGCTACACACACAGATGCAGAGACAGACAGACAGACAGACAGACAGAAGAACAGACAGACAGACAGACAGAAGACGACAGACGACAGACAGACAGACAGACACGACAGACAGACAGACCAGACAGACAGACAGACAGACAGACAGAACAGACAGACAGACAGACGCAGACAGACAGACAGACAGACAGACAGGACAGACAGACAGACCAGACAGACTAGACAAAGTAACAGACAGCTACACACAAAGACGCAGAGACAGAACGACAGACAGACAGACCAGATACACATAGACACAGTAACAGACAGACAGACAGACAGATACAACATAGACACCAGTACTAGACAGCTACACCGCACAGATGCAGTGACAGACAGATACATACAAAGACACAGAGAATGATACACACACAACACACACAACACACCACACACACATAGAATTCGAACAAAATGTGAGTGCACTGGCATACACTAAAAAACGAATTGTCTGTTTCAGTTCTGCTGAAGATGACACACAAGTTTTTGATGATTGTAGGGTCTTTCAACCACGACACACTCACGGTCTAAATCACGCGGTGGCGGGCCTGTTGACCAGATCTCAGTAACTGTCAGGGATCTAGTCCACTGGAAGGGGGTCCATCTGCAGAGAGTGACAGTCTGCCAGCCCAGGCAGCCTCTGGGATCTAGTCACTGGTGTGGTCCCACTGCAGAGTGGACCAGTCTTGCCAGCCAGCAAGCTCGCTTGGGATCTAGTCACTGGGTGGTCCCACTGCGAGTTGGACAGTCGCTGCCAGCCAGCAGCTCTCTGGGATCAGTCACTGGGTGGTCGCCACTGCAAGTGACAGTCGGCCAGCCAGCAGCCACTGCTGGATTCTAGTCACTGGCTGGTCCCACGACCAGAGAGACAGTCTCGCAGCCAGCAGCTCTTCTGGGATCAGTCACTGAGGGGGTCTCCACTGCGCAGGAGTAACAGTCTAGCCATGCCAGCAGCTCTCTGGGATCTAGTCACTGAGGGGGTCCCACTGCAAGTGACCAGTCCTGCCAGCCAGCAGCTCTCTGGGATCATGCACTGGGTGGTCCCACTGAGCAGAAGTGACAGTCTGCCAGCCAGCAAGCTCTCTGGGATCTAGTCACTGGGTGGTCCCACTGCAGAGTGACAGTCGTGCCAGCCAGCAGCTCTCTGGGATCTAGTCACTGGAGGGGTCCCACTGCAGAGTGACAGTCTGCCAGCCAGCAGTCTCTGGAATCGTAGTCACTGGGGTCCACTGCAGAGTGACAGTCTGGCCAGCCAGCAGCTCTCTGGAGATCTAGTCACTGGGGGTCCCACTGCAGAGTGACAGTCTGCCAGCCAGCAGCTCTCTGGATCTAGTCACTGGGTGTCCACTGGCAGAGTGACAGTCTGCCACCAGCAGCTCGTCTGAGATCATAGGTCACTGGGTGGTTCCCCTGCAGTGACAGTCTGCCCAGCCCAGCAGCTTCTCTGGATCTAGTCACTGGGTGTGTCCCACTTGCAGAGAGACAGTCTTGCCGCCAGCAGCTCTTCTGGATCTAGTCAGGAGGGGGCCCACTGCAGAGTAACGCGTCCTGCCAGCCAGCAGCAGCTCCTGGATCTAGGTCACTGGGTGTCCCACTGCCAGAGAGATCGCAGTCTGCCAGCCAGCAGCTCTCTGGTCAGTCGACTGGGTGTCCACTGCAGAGAGACAGTCTGCCAGCCATTGCAGCTCTTGGGATCTAGTCCTGAGGGGGTCCCACTGCTGAGAGTGACGTCTGTACCAGCAGCTCCTCTGGGATCTAGTCACAGGGTGGTCCCACTGCAGAGTGACCGTCTGCTAGCCCCAGCATCGATGACATCATCATTATGCACCACTCACAGACACCAGAGTAGGGCCTGTGCCAGTTCTACAGCAACACTACCAGTAGGATATTCACAATGGACCCATGCAGTACAGGGGAGCATTATGATATATTTATAATATTAATATATGTAATTTAGCGGACGCTTTTATGTTGAGCAACTTACAGTCAGGTACGCATCAATTCTTTACATTTGCGTGGTCCCGGGAATTGAACCCACTATCATGGCATTGCAAGCGCCATGCTTTACCTACTGAGCTATAGATTTAAAGTCCTCTATTTAGGGAACTTTGAGCGGTTCTGAAACAGTTTCGAACGACATTTTTGGTGTACAGAGCACTCTGTGAATGGCACAACATTACTTGCTGTCAGCTGACATGCAGCCTGTGAAATCTGACACCTCATTTGCATAGGGAGTGCCGCGTCACATTTTCTGACCTATCCAGACAAAGGATCGATTTTCTCTGGCTGCGAGAGTCACAGACCCACGTGGTTTATATTTCCTCAAAAGGCCAGACCAGCGCGTGTCTATTGATGTGTGTCGGATCTCACTGGGATGTTCTCAGATGAATTTAGAGCGCTGAACATAAACAATTACAAATCATTTTGTAGAATTGAAACAAGACCAAACGAAACAAGACTTGGTCACAGAGGGACGAAATCACTTCATGCTTAAAACTGAAGTTGTAACGAGTCAACGGGCATTTGAATGGAGACTCTGCTTCATTCAGAGGACGCTTTGCAGAACATTCTCTGTCGTCAGTTATATGAAATGTTATTAATTTGTACTGTCACTATGTATGATCATCTTTATTTTACAGTTAAAAGAAAGGTGAAATGTTACAGTAAGTCGTTTATAATTTGATTGTTACTATATTTAACATCTTTCGGGATGGGATGTTAAACATGTGTCCAGGCTCTTTGTGGTCACTAAAGATCCCATGGTACTTATAGTAAGAGTAGGGGTGTTAACCCTGGTGTCCTGGCTAAACTCCCAATCTGGCCTTCATAACATCATGGCCACCTAATCATCCTCAGCTTCCAATTGGCTCATTCTTCTCCCCTGTAACTATTCCCCAGGTAGTTGATGTAAATGAGAACGTGTTCTCAGTCAACTTACCTGGTAAAATAAGGGTTAAAAAAATACATTAATTAGAAAGCAGTTTAAATATTTCAAGCCCTATTCCCCCACTTTGCTGAATAGGAAAAACAAATCATATAAATGTATGATTTTTCCTATTTTGAGCTAATTTGTACTGTGTTCTATTTACCAGAAATGTGAGATTTGAATCATTCTGGCAGAACTAGGTATTATGTATGAGCCTCTCATGATAAACARTTACTTTTGGAAGGAAATCTAGATTCTGAACTAGGTCACCAGATTCACTAATCAATTAGGATTATCTAACCAATCATGATCAATGTATTGATCATTCCTTCAGCCACAGATAGGGTGACAGGGCTTTCTGACTCTGTGGGAGTCCATGTGAGGGATTTGGTCCAGAAATCAGCAACAATATTGATCACACCCACACACGCACCACACGACCACACACCACACCCCCACCCACCCACCCCACACAACACACACACACACACACACACACACACACACACACACACACACACACACACACACACACACACACACACACACACACACACACACGAGCGTCCTTGAAATGAATTACATGGGGAGTGTACCGGCACGGTGCACACAGACACACACAATTCAATACTCAATACTCTCATCTGAATGTTTAACTTCGGAGATCAATAAGGATTTTTTTAACAGGAAGAAAATATATATTTCTACCTGGTGCCAATGTGCTGCTATAGCAGGCAGGCAGGGGAAATCACCATCTGAAGACATGAGTCAGAGAGATTGGAAATAATAGAGATGCAGTGAAATGAGGGAGAGGGAGGGAGAGGGAGAGAGGAGGGAGGGAGGGAGAGTGGGAGGAGGGAGAGGGAGAGTGGGAGGGAGGGAGAATGGAGTGGGAGGAGGGAGGGGAGGGAGAGAGGAGATGGGGAGGGAGGGAGAATGAGAGTGGGGGAGGGGAGAGTGGGAGGGGGGGAGAGTGGGAGGGAGGGAGGGAGGGAGGGAGGGAGGGAGGAGGAGGGAGGGAGGGAGGGAGGGAGGAGGAGGGAGGGAGGGAGGGGAGGGAGGGAGGGAGGGAGGGAGGGAGGGAGGGAGGGAGGGAGGGAGGGAAGAGGGAGAGTAGGAGGGAGGGAGGGAGAGGAGAGTAGGGGGAGGGAGAATGAGAGTGGAGGGAGGGGGGAGTGGGAAGGAGGGAGAGGGAGAATAGGAGGGAGGGAGAGGGAGGGAGAGGGAGAGTAGGAGGGAGGGAGAGAGAGGGAGAGTAGGAGGGAGGGAGAGGGAGAGTAGGGAGGGAGAGGAGAGGGAGGGAGAATGAGAGGAGTAAGAAAATAAGGCTGATTCAAGACTAAGACTAAACAAAAACTGGTAAGGAGACAGATTGCGAGTAACAAACAGCTGATAAGGTGTAACAACACGTCTGAAAATCACACCCCTTGTCCAATTTCCGTCCAATCACGACCATCAAAACTTTAAACCACACCCACTTCTGTCCGACCTACTATCAGATGATGAATAATACAATGCACCTGTAATAACGGGGACTGTTTCAATGTCATCATGTCATCTGGAGAAGACGATAGTGTTTGTATAGAGCAGGGTGTGGTGTGTGTTGTGGTGTGTGTTGTGTGGTGTGTGTGGTGTGTGTGGTGTGTGTGTGTGTTGTGTGTGTGGTGTGTGTGCATGCGTGTGCATGCGTGGTGAGAGAGAGAGAGAGAGAGAGAGAGAGAGAGACTCCATGGACACAACAAAGACAGAGAGAAAAGAGGGCCATTATGGACCTAGACAAAGAACAGCCACGTTAGGTGTTGACATGTATCCTCTAGTCTATACCCAGACACTTTCAAAGCACAGGAAGAACAGAGAAAGAAGGGAGAGAGAGGAGAGTAAGAGGGGTAGAGAAAAAAAGAAGAGAAATGGAAAGAGAAGAGGAGATGAAAGTGGGAGGGAAGAATGAGGGAAAGAAAGAATGAAAGGAATAGAGAGATGGAACTGAATGACAGCCACATGAGAGAGAGGCGGTGGTATTGTGTTTAGTCTTTTCATGCTAATGTAATCCATCACGGGTCTCCATTCATACGGAACCTGGAGCTCTTCCCTCCAGTCAGTGCTTAATCAAAGCCTCTGCTACAGTCCAGAGAGAGAGAGTGGAAGAGAGGGCAAGAGGAATGAGTGAGTGAAGGATGTGACCGTGAGTGAGTGAGTGGACGTGAGTTGAGTGAGTGAGTGAGTGAGTGAGTGAGTGAGTGAGTGAGTGAGTGAGTAGTGAGTGAGTTGAGTCAGGAAGTGGAGTCAGTGAGTGAGTGAGTCAGTGAGTGAGTGATCTAATTTTGGCCCAGCCGATAATTTATTCAAATCACATTTTCTTTTTTCATTAGCTATTCTCTGTACCATCACAAATCTCTCTCTCTCTTCCCGTTCCCTCTCTCTATCTCTCCCTCTATCTCTCACACAAACATACTCTCTCTCTTCCAAGCACACACATACACACTTTTCTCTCCCTCAGTAGCTAGTCAGATTTGCTGGTGTCTATCACTGACGTTATTGTCAGGCCCATCCACCTGGCTCCGTGCCGATCCCCAGTGGCTGATGGGTATGAGCAGAATGAGGCTGGATGTATGAGAGTATAATCTCCTACCTGAGGCGCTACACGTCCACCACATCCGGCCCAGGTGCCTCCTGGGAGCAGGTGAACGGACAGGTTTGACTCTGTGAAATGACAGCCATGACAGCATTGCAACACAGAACGACAAGTCAGGGGAGGGAGGGATGAAGAACAAGGAAAGGATACATCCGTATGCCTCCTGTTCTGGAGCCGATGGCCAGGATCTTCTGGACAGGATCGAAGGCCAGGCAGGTGGGCTGGTACGGGAAGCCATGGCGCACCGTCTGGAATAGGAAAAACACAAACACACTTTAATTACCATTCACATTCAATACACATTTTTWGAGTTAGAAATTGGTAAATGTGTACATATGTTATGGAATTGTGATCAGTATGTAGGAAAACTATTTTTATTTTATTACTAAAATAGATAAATAGATTAATCAGAGACAAACAAACACCTAAAGATAGACTGAAATAGCAGTAATGAATCAGGAGCAAGAGCCCATTAGAGATCAGAAAACAGAAAAGGAAGAAAAGGCTTCTAGAATAGGTAAACAGCAAGAGTCTACACTGAGCTGCTGTCCGTGGTGCTGAAATATTCAGCAGCTCTTTCCCCAGTCAACTAAGACTGGTGTTTAAATCTGCATGGGCGCTGTCCGCTAGCAGTGGTGCTGAAATCAATGCTGTCACTGCCCAGAATCTATACTGGTAATCATACCAGAACTGTCCAAACAGGGTGGTGCTGGAATATATGCATTGACGCTGTCCGCTGTCTGCACTGTGCTGAAATCCATAGAGGCGACAACAACTTTCCAATGACTGTGTTGGATGGACAATTAAGCTGTGTGTTATCCAATGGCCTCCCAGGAAACCCAGCAGTGGCCCTGTTCATTTGTTTCCATTCAGACTAGCTCCTGTGTTTGGCTGAATTATGGCAACACCGTCTCTGTCCTCTCATCTTTAATTCATAAACATGAAATTGGAGCAGGGCTACCAAACAACAGGCTGAATGAATGAGATAGAGCAAAATTATAGTTTATTTATGCAGTTTTCATTCTGCTAACTCAGCAATCTAGCATTCCCCATGCACATGTAAACTCAAATGTCAAATAAAATCCCCAGAGACACTACAAAAACCCCCTGACAAACTGTTGAACATCTATGATAACACAATAAAAATGTACCTGTCAACATATCCTAATTAAAGACCAGTGCAGTCAAAAAATGTGATTTCCTTGTGTTTTATATATATTTCACACTATGAGGTTGGAATAAATACTTTAAATTGTGTAAATTAGATAAGGTCTTTAGGGTAAAGCTGTTGAAAAAAGCAACTCTAAGTTTCAGCCTGTTTTTGTGGGAAGAAGTTTTGGCCGTTCCATTGTGACGCCACCATGAAAGTGAATTAGTTTAATAGCAAATAAGAAAGAGAGTTACAACCTCCTCTGCCAAACAGCTAATTTCCCTTTCCCACTCAAACACTCCCAGACAGTCCTAGCGAAATTTATGTTGAAAAATTGCTTCTTTTCTAAGAAGCCGATTTGTTCTTTGGAACCAATTTTAATGAAAACAAATCAATTATGGGAATAATGCTTTACACATAAATCTATTTGATATTGAGATAAAAATGCTGCATTGGATCTTTTATTTCATTTCTATATGACATAACTATGTTTTGCCCAAGTCTGTCAGCGAGTTAATTGGGCAAAGTGATGGGTTTGAAATAATAAGCTAAGTTTTACTCTTTAATTATTCATAGTAACTAAAATCTTGCATTCCTCTGCTAAGCATTCTAGATGGGCACTCACCACATCATTACAAAAGATTGGACACCCCCCTTCAAATGTGGATTGCTATTTCAGCCACAACCCGTGCTGACAGGTGTATAAAAATCGAGCACACATCATATCTTCATAGACAAACATGCAGTAGAATGCCCGTACTTAAGCAGCTCCAGCTGACTTTCTATGTGGACACCGTCATAAAGAAAGCCACCTGTTCCAACAAGTCCTTCGTCAAATCTCATGCCCTGCTAGACCTGCCTCCGTCAACTGTAAGTGATGTTAGGGGAAGTGAAACGTCTAGGAGCAACAACAGCTCAGCCGCAAGTGTAGTCCACACAAGCGCACAGAACGGACTGCGAGTCTGAAGCGCGTAGCTCGAAAAATTGTCTCTACTCGGTTGCAACACTAACTTCCGATTCTAACTGCCTCCGGAAGCAACGTCAGCCAAAAACTGTGGGTCGGGCTTATGAAATGGGTTTCCATGCAGCGAATGCGAGCGTCGCTGAGTGTGTAAAGCTTGTCGCCATAGGACTCTGGAGCAATGGAAACGTATTTCTTCTGGAGTGATGAATTTCACGCTTCACCATCTTGGCATTCCATCGACAAATCTGGATGTGGTTGATTGCAGGGAGTACGCTTACCTCCCCGAATGCAGAGTTGCAAACGGGGACGGTTGGTTGAGGAGGAGAATGGGTCTGGGCTGTCTGTCATGGGGTCCGGCTAGCTATGTCCAGTGTGAGAGGGAAATCTGTATGCTTGACAAACATAAAACATGGCGCCCATGTGAGTCGCCAACTTGGCAACCAGGTGGGAGGCCAATGCCCGTGCCACAAATACGAGGGCCAGACAAAAATGTCGAAGCCGGGGGGAAGAACGTAGACGGGACTGGCCGGCACAGAACCGCGACCTCACCCCAAGCAACCACCTTGGATGAAGAAACCCGCTATGGGCCGAAAGGCCCAGGGGCCCAATCGCCCAACATCACCTCACATGCTCTGGGCTGAATGTAAGCAAGTCCCCCAGCAAGGTTTGCCAACATCAGAGGAAAAGCCCCCAGAAGGTGGGAGGCTGTAAAGCAGCAAAAGGACCAACTCCCAAATTAAGCCCATGAGTGGAATGAGATGTGACAGCAGTGTCCACAGTCTGGGGCCTTCCAGTGTATCGAAAAGCGAAGCCATAGAGTGGGCACTATAGAGTGCCACTCCGACAGGTAGGTCGAGGGCAGGAAGCGGAGTAGGCACAGGGTGGGAAATGTAAAGAGCGTGATGTATACTGAATGCATGCAAAGAGTCGTGAAGAGTGCTATGCTGGGAGGTGGAATTATGATATACAGTCAGAGCCCATCGGAGACATGATGGCACGCAAAGGCTGAAACCATGGCGCAGTCGAAGTCGACACTGGCGTCGGTGTGGGTGCAGACAGGGAGCCGCGCAAAAGGGTGACACCCAGGTCAGAGCGGGCGAACAAGAGCGCGCCATGAAAGGGCCAAAGGAACAACAGAGCACCACAGGGGAAATCAGGGTCACTGCTGCAGACAGGGGGGTCACAAGGCACACCCGGATATGAGAGCATGAACAACGGAAAAGACAAGAACAACGACGGAGCAACGAAGGAAGCGGAACACACGGGCAACACGAAGAGGCGGGAGCTCCGCCACCCCAGGCCGAGCGTGAGCCCCGAGCCAGCAGGCAAAAATACAAGCCGCGCGTGCACAGGGCACTCGAGAAGCACCAAAGAGGCCAGGCCGTGAAAATTTAGGATGGCCCAGGGCTACCAAACAAAACAGGCTGAATGAATGATGATTGAGTGGTCATAAAAGCTGTGTGTTTGAGACTGAGAGACCGAGAGAGAGCGTCATACAAGCTGAGAGAGAGAGAGGACTAGAGGGGGAAGAAGGGGTTTGGAGGGAGCAGAGGGAGAGAGAGAAGGAGAGAGAGATAGAGAAAGAGAACAAGCGGAACCAGAGAGATCAAATACTAGGGAACTGGAAGAGACAGAGGAGGGCTGAGATGTAGTCGACGAGGCCGCAGAGAGACGGACCCCCGAGAGAGAGAGAGGACGAGTCGAGACGAACGGAGGAGACGATAGATAGAGAGAAGAGAGAGTGAGAGGAAACCGCACGACCGGGAGAGACGAGTACCGAGATTCAGTACACCCAAGGCCCATGAGCCCGAGAGCAGAAGAGGCTGAGAGAGCGAGAGAGAGGAAGAGGAGAGAGAGAAAGAATAAAGCGAGAGAGAGAGAGGTGAGAGCGAGAGGATGCGGAGAGATACAGAAGAGACGTGATCTACAGCTGAAGAGGAGAAAGGGAGAGAGGCTGAGAGTGAGCGAGAGAGAGGAAGAAGAGAGAGAGAGAGAGATGGAGAGAATAACAAGCTAGAGAAGAGAGGCTTGAGAGCCGAGAGCGAGAGAGAGAGAGATCATACAAGCTGTGAGAGAGAGAGAGAGAGGCTGAAGAGAGCGAGAGAGAAAGGGAGAGAGAAGAGAGAGAGAGAGAGAGAGAGAGAGAGAGAGAGAGAGAGAAGAGGTGTGAAATCCATGCCTTATT
>NC_036875.1:12512180-12514684 GCF_002910315.2 Salvelinus sp. IW2-2015 | reverse complement strand
TAAAAGGGAATGTGTGTGTGTGTGCATCCGGTATGTTTACGTGGCATCTGCTCCACTACTCACACTCGTGCTAATGAAGGACTTTATAGTCTATAGATTTTCATTTAGGGGCCTGTTTTATTGCCCACTGTTAAAACCCCCAGCAGCCTCCAGACTCCTACTGTAACCCTGCTCCTTCTGTGTTTGTCCACCCCAATTCAAGCGGCTTTCTAACGTCCACTATCTCAACTTGCATACAGCCAGTTTTCAGAGGAGAGGGAGTGCTATGTGGATACACTGTCAAATATTTACTAGTCAAAGAAAAAGTAGGGAAACCAAATCAAATATGCCTTGGCATAATCAATGGAACAGCTGAAAAAATAGCGTACACCTGTTCTGTTTTTGTGCTCTGCTGTGTCTCTGATACCACGTACTAAAAGAAAATGGGAAAGAATATGAAGGTTTTGATCGCACAGATAATTCACAGCATGCTGCTATCAAAGGATAGCAGCATCACACGTTGGAATAGGAGGAAGCAACAGAGGTAGTGTGTTCGTTGAGAAGAGCAAATATCTTGCATTTTGTATTTTGATGTCTTCCTATTCTCAGTGCATATGTTGTTTTGCCAACACCTTTGAAAGGAGAGATATGTGTTTATGCTTCTCAAAAGGCTGAGAACGTAACATTCAATCATCCAACATTAATCTGCATACAGACGTTGTGTAAGTGCAGGGTTTGGGAGATGGGTTAACAGTAATGAAATTCATGAGTGACACACACGCACACGCGCACACACACACAGACACGCACACGCGCACACACACACAGACACACACACACACACACACACACAGCAGACCCCTATAGGTGTGGTGGGTAGAGGGTCTCTGGCAATGATCCACACTGTACAGAAGGAACCTTTCAATCAGCAGTAGAACAGGCCTGGCCGGGGAGAACTGCTGCTGCTGTGTGGACCTGACCTCTTAACTAACCACCAGCTGGATTAATTGAACTATGTGACACAGACCCCATGGAGAAGGAGGGCTAGTGGGAGAAACACCCCACCCCCCCCCCCCCAGGGCCCTAGGCGTACCAAGCCCAGCTCGGTGCACTCTGCTCAGGCTACAGATGGGGCCAATAGAGACCCACCCGGAGGGAAGAACCATTAAATATACACATCACAGACATGAAGTGGATGAAAAATGCATTTACCCTGGTGAATCTCAGAGCTGCTCATGCATATTTCACAACCTCTAAAGCCATTTTTTTTCTGTGCGTGTGTGTGTGTGTGTGCGTGTGTCTGCTCTGGGTCCATCTCTATGGTTGCTCTTACACTCTGTTCTCCCTCATCCTATTTCTCCCTCTCTTTCTCTCGCTACAAACTGAAACAGTATTTGTCTGTATTATGGATGTGTGGGGCTCCAAATGCAGCTGCGTTATCTATGTGTCGTAGCTATAACTCCTCATTGTGTTTCAGTACTGGCTCTGTGTCGGACTCCTACTGTAGCAGACAGGCAGTGTTTGATGATAACACCCCTTCCTCTCTCCTCCTCTTGGGAGACTGTCGTTATCTTGCCACATTATAAGATCTGCTCTCTTTTTATGTCAGAGGCCTGTCAGAGGAATCTTCAGAGGGTGTCAAGATATCAAGCTATACCCGTATTGCTCCTTCTCTCGCTCCCTCCTTCTCGCTGTCTCCCTGTCTGCCTCCCTCCCCCAGCTCTGTCCCACATCCTCTCTCCGCCACCTTCTGTCTATCTCTCACTCTCGATCTCTCTCGCCACTTTCTCTGCTAATTCTAGTGGACAAGACGAGCCTAATCTAAATATCTTCTAACAGCAGTGTTGTGACTCCATCCTCATGTCGCTCTCAGCTACAGTGAACTCTATGCCACGACGGAGACAGACCAGTCATTGTCAACACAGAGCTTCGTCAACTCAGCCTCATACCCAAGACTTCATCAGCTGCTTATAATCAAACACTGGAACCTGGCGTTTCTGGTGAAACCACAGCGAACATGTCTCCTCATACATTTCAATCCAATAAAAGAAAAACAAAAGTTTTGCTACTGTAACTCTGAGAAAGATCTCTGAAGTCAAATATAAAATGTGCTTGAATCACATCCAAAGAAACAATTTGCTTTGCCATTACTACCTGAACGTTCTTATACTGTACCAGCGTGGATGAATAAAAACACATTATAGCAGGAGAGTTCTAGAGCATTGAACACAAACAACAGATCCAATCAGTGAAGAGAAAAAAAAGCACATATTGTTTTATACATTAATACACACAGCGTAATATGTAGAAGTCACATATACATTTACATTTGACATTTGAGACCTTTAGCAGACACTCTTATYCAGAGCGACTTACAGTAGTGAGTGCATACATTTTCGTTAGTATACAAACCATAGATATAGAAACAACTGGGGAGAGATTTAGAAGGCACCGGTGATGCACAACCTGAGGCACAAATACTGACTAGGAGTGAATAATGCATTGTGTGTGTGTGTGTGTGTGTG
>NC_036875.1:12503696-12505110 GCF_002910315.2 Salvelinus sp. IW2-2015 | reverse complement strand
CCCAGTCGAGCGGGCAGGGAGAGAGGGCAGTATGAGACCAGAGTGAAGGGATGGAAATAAATGAACGAGCTGGGATAACCTCCTCTTCGCTAATGGGTGCTAGCTACACTCTTACAAATTAAGGGTTCATTGGGGTTTTATGTAGAACMTTTTGGTTCTTTGGTCAAAATGTAAGAACCCTTTTCAAAGAAAGGTTCAATCCTTGTGAAAGTGGTTTCCATAATTCAAAAACTGTCAACACCATCTGCCATTTATCCAGCGTGATTACTCAATAACGCAATTGTTTAAGTGAATCAACGTTTTTTTCCCCCATTCAAATAAATKAAGCCATAATGATATGATAAACTATAGGGCGAGATAGATAACGTTGTTTCAAAGTTTGAGCACTATATTAGGCTACTGTTTGTTACCTAGCAAGCTAGCTAGCTAAGCCTATAGGGGGGGATACTTTAATTAGCTAGCTAGCCACTTTACAAGCTAGCTAACTCCTACGAATAAACGTTAATTTTACTTATTGAATGTGCCAAACAGAGCTGCAGACCCAGCCTGGCATTGGCAATTAGCTAATTGTTACGTTTATCTCAGTATTTCAGGGTGGAGTCGGATGAGAGGGACTAGCCATGTTRTCGCTGAACCCAACTACCAGGCAGAAAGAGGATCCCTCTTTTGGCTGCTGTTGATGGCAACAACTGCATGTAAGTCGGTCTTCTACATTATAATAATGATATGTCTGCGTACCAGTTTGTCTAGATTCTTGCAGGTATAAGATTGAATCCCAATTATGTTCCTTTTTTCTTCCTCTCGGGAACCAGGTAGGCAATAACACATATTGTACTGTTCCATAAAGAAGGCATAACCCCTCGGAAGGCATAACCCCTCAGAAGGCATAACCCCTCGGAAGGCATAACCCCTCGGAAGGCATAACCCCTCGGAAGGCATAACCCCTCAGAAGGCATAACCCCTCGGAAGGCATCCAGAATTGACATTGGGCCATGAATCTTCTACTCCTCTTCTACCATTATAAAGATATATGTCTGCGTACCAGTTTGTTCTAGATCTTGCAGGTTTATAAGAATTGATCCCAATTATGTTCCTTTTTTCTTCCTCTCGGGAACCAGGTAGCAATAACATCATTGTACTGTTCCATAAAGAAGCATAACCCCTCGGAGGCATCATAACCCCTCAGAAGCCATAACCCCTCGCGAAGGCATAACCCCTCGGAAGGCAAAGCCACCTCGGAAGGCCATACCCCTGGAAGGACATAACACATCGGAGACATCACTAGAGAGACACCTCGGAAGGCATATAACCCCCTCGGAAAGCACAACTAAGGCACCCCTCGGAAGGCCAACTCAAGCAAACCTCAGGAAGGCATATAACCCTCGGAAGCGCATCCAGAAATTGACATTTGGGC
>NC_036875.1:12490984-12497584 GCF_002910315.2 Salvelinus sp. IW2-2015 | reverse complement strand
TTCCAACATCATTCAAACCACAGAGCCTTCCTGTCCACCGATCTGTGCATATTTCCAAACAATGTTTGCATTCCCTAAACAGTTTGTGTTTGAGAGTGAATATAATGACAATAACATCTTAAAAATATATTGGTATTCTTTTGTGTATTATTTCATTATTTATGATATTATTTTCTTAGTAATACTACTATTTTATTAGCAGTAGCCACAATGGAGCAAATTGGGGTTAGGTGCCTTGCTCAAGAGCACATTAACAGATTTTTCACCTTGCCGGCTCCGGTATTTGAAYCAGCGACCTTTTGGTTGCTAGCCCAATGCTGTAACTGCTAGGCTACCTGCCACCCWAGGGGTTCCATATACTGTATGAAGTGTACAGTGGTTCTTCCTCTAAAAGTTGTGTAATACTGCAGCACACCTTGCGCGATACCGCAGAATTCTATGGCACGTTATTTAATTGTCAGCCATTGTTGCCATTAATGCTAGTTAGTGCTAGTTTGACCACCAGAGGGCATCTTTGAGAAGYATTTTACTTTTTGTAATATTGGCTGTACTAGAGAATGTATTACCTTTTTTGTAAGAACATAGTATATGGGACTGATTTTAAATGTAGCTYAATTAATTTGATTAATATTATTGTGTTTCTATTCCAAGAAAAACAAAAAACAAAAACCCTCAGGGTTTCCCTTTACAACGTGACCGTTTCCACACCCTAATTGTAGTCTAACCAATACCCAAATGGAGATTCAGTGAAAATAAAAATCTCATTGATTTATCAAGACCAGTCCCCATGCATGTCTCAGAGCAGCGCGAAACGGTGTTGAAATAGTTGACCACACCCAGGTAGGCTATTACTGAAAATCCTATTATAACAATTGGATGATGGCGGACCAGAACATAATAAGTATGACCGTAATTATTAGCACAATTAATTGTCCTACACTACAAATGTAGCATATTTAACACATATGATTAGTACATAATAMATTCAGTGACAATAAGATAATCATGTTGATCTGATTACACTCATAAAATCACTGTCTCTATTCAATTATAATTTTTGTCTATTTCTCTGTGTGTTGATTGGTGGGGAAAAACAGGTCTACATAAAAAAAGTAGTGTAGACTACTGTAGGCTAATGTCAACATTTGTTCCGAATAATTTGCTTGATAGCAAGATAAAATGTCGCTCTCAAGACGTATCAAGAAGAAAGGTGGATAATGAAAATCGAAGATTGAGAGAAGAATGTACAGAGAGATATGCGTACATCTCTCCATCTTTTCCCAGTGCCAAGCCAGTGTGTCTTATTTGCAATGAAAATATCGCTGTTAGCAAATAATTCAATCTCAGACTAATTATGGAGTGAATCTAAGCACAAAACTTTCAGTGACCTTCCCGTCCCATATAGAGGTCCGACGCAGAAACATTGAATCATTAACAGCAAGCTGCCCACACAGCTTTTTTTTGCGGACATACAGTTGAAGTCGGATGTTTACATACACCTTAGCCAAATACATTTAAACTCAGTTTTTCACAATCCCTGACATTTAAACCTAGTAAAAATTCCCTGTCTTAGGTCAGTTAGGATCACCACTTTATTTTAAGAATGTGAAATGTCAGAATAATAGTAGAGAGAATTATTTATTTCAGCTTTTATTTCTTTCATCACATTCCCAGTGGGTCAGAAGTTTACATACACTCAATTAGTACTTGGTAGCATTGTCTTTAAATTGTTTAACTTGGGTCAAACGTTTCAGGTAGCCTTCCACAAGCTTCCCACAATAAGGTTGGGTGAATTTTGGCCCATTCCTCCTGACAGAGCTGTGGTAACTGAGTCAGGTTTGTAGGCCTCTTTGCTCGCACACACTTTTTCAGTTCTGCCCACAAATTTTCTATGGGATTGAGTCAGGGCTTTGTGATAGCCACTCCAATACCATGACTTGTTGTCCTTCAGCCATTTTGCCACAACTTGTAAGTATGCTTGGGGTCATTGTCCATTTGGAAGACCCATTTTGTGACCAAGCTTAACTTCCTGACTGATGTCTTGAGATGTTGCTTCAATATGTCCACAGAATTTTCCTTTCTCATGATGCCATCTATTTTGTGAAGTGCACCAGTCCCCTCTGCAGCAAAGCACCCCCACAACATGATGCTGCCAGCCCCGTGCTTCACGTTGGGATGTTCTCCGGGTTGCAAGCATCCCCCTTTTTCCTCCAAACATAACAATGCTCATTATGGCCAAACAGTTCTATTTTTGTTTCATCAGACCAGAGGACATTTCTCCAAAAAGTACGATCTTTGTCCCCATGTGCAGTTGCAAACCATAGTCTGCCTTTTTTATGGCGGTTTTAGAGCAGTGGCTTCTTCCTTGCTGAGCGGCCTTCAGGTTATTTATTTATATTTATTCACCTTTATTTAACCAGGTAGGCCAGGTTGAGAACAAGTTTCTTCATTTACAACTCGACCTGGCGAAGATAAAGCCAAAGCAGTGCAGACACAATGACTCAACAACACAAGAGTACATATGGAAGATAACAACATACATGTCAATAATAGCAGTACAGTGTGGTGAAAGAGCTGAGGGTAAGAGGATACAGGGAGGTAGCGCAATAAAAGACCATGGGTTGTCGACAGTAATTAGCAAGTATAGGCAATTAAACACTGGATGGTAGATGTCCAGAAGATGATTGTGCAAGCAGAGATACTGGGTTGCAAAGGAGCAAGATAAATAAATGATACAGTATGGGGATGAGGTAGTTGGATGGGCTATTGTTACAGATGGGCCTATGTATCAGGTGCATTGATCTGGTGAGCTGCTCTGGTGCTTAAAGCTAGTTGAGGGAGATATGTGTCTCCAGCTTCAGGGATTTTTTAAGTTCGTTCAGTCATTGGCAGGCAGAGAACTGGAAGGAAAGGCGGCCAAAGGAGGAATTGGGCTTTGAGGTGACCAGTGAGATATACCTGTGGAGTGCGTGCTACAGGTGGGTGCTGCTATGGTGACCAGTGAGCTGAGAAAAGGCGGGCTTTACCTAGCAGAAGACTTGTAGATGACCTGGAGCCAGTTGGGTTTGGCGACGAGTATACGCGGAGGGCCAGCCAACGAGCGATACAGAGTCGCAGTGTGGTAGTATATTGGGCTTGTTGGTGACAAATTGGATGGCACTGAGATAACTGCATCCAATTTGTTGAGTAGAGTGTGGAGGCTATTTTGTAAATGACTGCCGAAGTTGAGGATCGGTAGATGGTCAGTTTTACAAGGGTATGTTTGGCAGCATAAGCGAAGGATGCTTTGTGTGTGAAATATGACACCTGATTCTAGATTTAATTTTGAATTGGAGATGCTTAATGTGAGGTCTGGAAGGAGAGTTTTACAGTCTAACCAGACACCTAGGTATTGGTAGTTGTCCACATATTCTAAGTCAGGATCGTCCAGAGTAGTGATGCTGGAAGGCAGCAGTGCGGGCAGCGATTGGTTGAAGAGCATGCAGGTTTTACTTGCATTTAAGAGCCACAGCAAGGGGAGTTGTATGTATTATTGAAGCTCGTCTGGAGGTTAGTTAACACGGGTTCCAAAGAAGGACAGAAGTATACAGAAATGGTGTTGTCTGCGTATAGTTGGATCAGAGAATCACCAGCAGCAAGAGCGACATCATTGATGTACACAGAGAAAAGAGTACCCGAGAATTGAACCTGTGGCACCCATAGAGACTGCCAGAGGTCCGGACAACAAGCCCTCCGATTTAACACATGTCGATATAGGACTGGTTTTACTGTGGATATAGATACTTTTGTACCAGTTTCCTCCAGCATCTTTCACAAGGCCCTTTGCTGTTGTTCTGGGATTGATTTGCACTTTTCGCACCAAAGTACATCATCTCTAGGAGGAACAGAACGCGTCTCCTTCCTGAGAGGCAGTATGACGCTGCATGGTCCCATTGGTGTTTATACTTGCGTACTATTGTTTGTACAGATGAACGTGGTACTTTCAGGTGTTTGGAAATTGCTCCCAAGGATGAATGAGACTTGTGGAGGTCTACATATTTTTCGAGGTCTTGGCTGATTTTCTTTGATTTCCCATGATGTCAAGCAAAGGCCACTGAGTTTGGGGAAGGTAATTAGGCCTTGAAATGCAGCCAAAGTACACCTCCGATTGACTCAAATGATGTCAATTAGCCTATCAGAAGCTTCTAAAGCCATGACATAATTTTCTGGAATTTTCCAAGCTGTTTAAAGGCAGTCAATTTAGTWWATGTAAACTTCTGACCCACTGGAATTGTGATACAGTGAATTATAAGTGAAATAATCTGTCCGTAAACAATTTTTGTGAAAATGACTTGTGTCATGCACAAAGTAGATGTCCTAACCGACTTGCCAAAACAATAGTTTGTTGTCAAGAAATTGGTGGAGTGGTTGAAAAACGAGTTTTAATGACTCCAACCTAAGTGTATGTAAACTTCYGACTTCAACTGTATTCTGTAACTTAAACAGGTTAGTATCTGCAGTTACAAGGTAGAGGGAAACAGTCGCAGACAAGGTGGATAAATTTGAGGAAATATGTACACTTACAGAATTACTATAGAATTATTAATGGGGCAATAGTCCAGTTATTGGTCAAAATGTTCTTCTGAGAAGACCTGACTTGTGACTTATTGTTGTAATAACTCTATAAAACTATAATTWAAAAAACAGTAATACTTGACTAACCTGAAGGTCTGAACTCTTTGACAATCATTTGGAGGTCCTTACCAGAATAACAAGACAAACAAAATTGATTTATACAATCAACATTTATCAACACTCATCAAAATAGTTACAAACATAATGAGAATGATCGAGAAATGGAATGAAAGTTAAGAAGTGAAGAACTGGAGATTCTGTACATTAAATAGCGTTAAACTCAGTCTGTGATCCAAGTCTGTTGTGGTTTCTTGTTTGTTCAGGCAGCATAGAGGAGAACAAAGGAAGAAGATGCCTGTGTGTCCTTTCTGGTTCAGTTGTGTGGTTCCTCCTTCAGGTTTTTCCTTTGGTCTTGAGTTGATGTCCTTATGCTTGTTGCGCTTCTTCGTTGAGTTGCACAGGCTGAGCTCTAATTGTCTACTCCTTCTGTCCTTGAGGAAGATTTGGCTGACGTGTACTGTTCAGGCAACACTAGCTCTTTAAAGTATTCTGTCTTCTTCTGAGCCTGTTTAGTGCATGGGCACTTCCGGCCCTATTTCTGTACTGGATTACAGGTACTATTCCCTAAAAGGTACTTTTCCACTAATGTATCAGTTCTGACCATTAAAGGCAAAGGTCCAGGGCCTATGGTCGGGCCTGCTGAAGATGGAGGTCTTTCTGGTCCACAGTTAAAGAGAGTACGAGAGAGGGGACCAGTACTTGTATATCCTGCTAGGTCACATGGTATCAAAGTATTTTGGGGAGAAAACCTAAAGTTGTTTCAGGTCAAATCAACAGAATGTTCAGCATTGTTCAACATGTGACATTCAAAAGGACACATCGCTACAGAAGCAAGCGATAGAACCCTTTTTGGTTCTACATGGAACCTTGTTTCTAAGAGTGTAGGGTCTCATTGGTATGCGAAGGAGAGAGTATACAGTATGACGGTGTATTTATATTTATAGTTATACAATGCGCGTGTGTTTGTGTGTGCGTGTGTCTATGTGTGTGTGTGTGTGTGTGTCCGTGTACTGTGCGTGCGAGTGTGTGTAGTGGGATGTTCGTGTGGGTGTGCAATTGTCTTGCATCTTCCATCTTCACAGGTGAACTCACAAGCATGTCTTCACATACACATTATATTCTAGAAGATATCTATGGTTTCATGCTCGCCTTCCGGCAACAGTGAGCCTGTCTCTCTGTGTGGGTGTGACATGCTTTACGTGTTCGTATGATGGGGGCTAAAGCCTGTTAGCCTGTGATTAAAGGCATAGTTCACCCAAATTACAAAATGACACATTGATTTCCTTACCCTGTAASCGGGCTWTGCACAAAGGTATGACAGCAATTCATGCTTTGGGTTCGTTCGCCTGGTAGTGGCTGGAATTGYTTCCAAAAAGGTTAACATTTGGAAACAGTGCCATTGAACTAAACCAAAGCATAGAATGCTGTCATACCTTRTYCATAGACTGCTTACACTGTAAGGAAASCAATATGTCATTTCATAATTTGGGTGAACTATGCCTTTAACCACGGGTAATTGTGGCCACTGGGTTCCAAGGAGTTCCATGTGCACGCGTGTTTAACCTCCTTGGCGACTTGTCATGGCAAAAGAGAATTGAGCATGTCAACAGCGGGCCAATTGCATCATCCATTAGACTCCGGGGGCTAGGCCTGGGCGATGATGTAATCTCTTGGGGACCAGCGAGACTGGTGGKGCCATCATTCCAGCTATAGGACTGATTGATTCCTTGTGACACAAGGTGACTAAACAGAAAAGGCAATGCATCGCCACAGGGATGCTGAGGCTCAGAACATCAAGGAGAGGGGGAGGGGTGGGGAGGAGGGGTGGGCGCTCCTGCGAATGACGTCTGACCTTAAGAAACGCAACAACAAATGATATCATCCACGTCAGACGATGTCTTAAGTTTGATTTGGAGTTTATGTTTA
>NC_036875.1:12460393-12490959 GCF_002910315.2 Salvelinus sp. IW2-2015 | reverse complement strand
GAGAGAGATTCTACTACTGTAGTTCTGTGACTTTCATGTCGCTTCCTATTCCGTAATGGTGTGCACCGCTGATGAGACGCCGCATCAGTGGTGCGATGTATTCATTCAATTACCGGTCCGCCGTGCTCCGTGCGTTGCTATAGCTCCCCGGCTCTCTGTCTCTCCTCTTGTCCCAGAAATCTATGTGCTTTCGGGCGATGTGCATTAGTAGGCTAAACACAAGTGGTAGAAAGGAATGGCTTGTAAAGTGGTGGTGGGTTGTTGTCTTCTCCGCAGACAGTTTCTTTTAGTGTTGTAGAATCGATGACATAACGGGCTGTTCCTTCCTCCCCATTATAGCCCCATAAAAAGTTGAGCGAGCGAGCGGAGCGACCTGCGGTACTTATCCGCTGATGTGATTTTCGTGGAGCTATTTTTAGAATGCTCGCGCCCATTGCAGCCCCGCTGATGTAATTTTGGAGGCGTGACTGACGCGATTAATTCCTATACCCAAAGAGAGAGGGGGGGGGGGGATTTTGGATCTCCTGAAATAATAATTGAGGAGCGAGGAAGACCGGTATAACGATTAGTAAGCTCAAGCAGAGGAGAAAGTAGGGGGATAAAATTGAACAATGGGAAGATGAAGGAGAGCAGGCAAGTTCACTCCCAAACCGAGGAGGTGGATGCTGCAAGAGGAGCATCAGATTCCTGCATACCTGGAGAAAGCGCTGGAGAATTACCACGTGGTAGGCCAGGCAAGATCCCTGCAGACTTATACATTCTTATTGTGTCTGTATTTGTAATTACACAGTATTTCCCCCTGCAATCTTAAGCTACTCAAACTTGCCCCACAAAATCCCTGAGCTAAACCTGTTTATTAGCCTAGGCCAGTGTTTCCCACATCGTCGAGTAACCCCACCAGCACACAACTCACCTGATTCAAACTCATTGAGGTTGAATATTAGATGAAATGTTTGAATCAGGTGTGGCTTGTCCGGGGCTAACAACGAAAATGTGTGCTGTTGAGGGTACTGAAGGAAACTGGAGTGTGGAAACACTGGCCTAGGCTCCTATTACCGAACATCACATTTTTTTGTATGGTAATGGTTCAAGTGACAGAAAACGCGCAGGTGTTGTTTGAAAATCATTCATTGAACCGCTGTACACAACAGGCAGTAAAATTCCAAGGTAAAAAGACGAGGTGGTGCCTTCTGGTCAAGTTGGCGCAGAGGTGAAATGCTTAGGAGCCATAGCACGCCCAAACGTTAAATTAAATACAGAGTGCACTTAACTGTGTAGCAGCACATCTGGGCACCTTGGTGTTGTCACAACCTTCACACTATTTCCTGGGCCCCCCCCCCCCACCCCTGGTGGGTAAGGCGAGACAGTAACGGAGGGCGGGAGTGTGAGCTGAGCTACACGCTAAGTGTGTATTGATTTGAAATGTTGGTTCTACCAAGTAACAGATAGAGCTATTAATAACTTTTCGATGTCATTTTGTTAAATGCTTATTCTATTTAACAGCTAAGCCTGGAATAGGAAAATCTATGAATGGGGGTGGGAAGAGGGGAATGGATGAATGAGGCAGTGCGCAGAGGAAATCCTCTCCCGGAAGGCAGCACAAACTTTTCTGGGGTAATGAGGGTGGAGGGTCCTGAGGTCAGTCGTCAAAAGATCCCGAAGGAGAACACGTACGCAACGCACACGCACAAACACCCGCACACACACACCTATAGGGAATTGTGCCTCGTTTGAATGAATGAACAGGTCGGTCACTACCCCACCTTTTACTCATTCATTAGTCTCTTTGGTATTATGCTCAGAGGATAAATACTTTGTTCGTTAATAGTGTCAATCCAGAAGATTCCAGGTGTGTGTGGGTGGGTTCCAAGACATTTACTACTTCCTTAGTCCATGACATTTCTTCTTCCTCTAGTGTGTGGGAAGCTAGCACACGTGTCTTACCGCTCTTTATCTTGTAGGCTTTGGCCAACTATTAATGTCGGTGATGAAACGCGTGAACAGGTGTGTGAATATAGTTTGTCATGAAAAGCCTCTCCTGTCAGAACTACAGAGGTTGGTCAACTTATTCAGTAACAGTAGATATAGTACTTGGGGTGACCCCAGCTGTTGAGAGTGCCCCATCCAAAAGTTGAGAGCAGGGTTGCATGGGGATATTGTGTGTGTGTGGGTGTGTGTGGGTGGTGTATGTTCGTGTGTGTGATAGAGAGCGTGATAAGTGGATGGAGCTTAGCTAGAATAGGCATGGATGTGAAGAGAAAGAGAGAGGGAGAAAAAGTGAGGTTAAGAGCGTTGGGCCAGTAAACCGTGCAAAAATGCAAAGCGTAAAAAAATTCTGTTTTGCTTTGTCATAATGGGCATGTGTGTAGATTAATGAGTGAAAAACAATTTCAAATCAAATTTCAAAGAATAAGGCTGTAACAAAACAAAATGTGGGAAAAAGTCAATTGTACAGTGCATTCGGAAAGTATTCCAGATCCCTTTGACTTTTCCACAAGTGTTACGTTATTATTCTGTAAAACAGGTTTTGTTAAATATTTGCATTTTGCACGGTTACTGGCCAACGCTGTAACCACTATGTCCCACTAAGTGCAAACCAGATGGGATGATTCGCAGTCTCCTCTGACAGTTCTTGAACTCTGTGAAAGCTATTTAATATTGGTGCTGCATTGGATTGTCTGAGGTGCAGTTACAGAATTTGCCGAATCCTCTGAGACTGGTAACTCAAATGATTATTTATCCCTGCTAGAACTCTGGATTTCCTCTTTTATTCCTTATGGCGGCACCTATGAGAGCCAGGGTTGTATCACTATAGCACTTGATGGATGTATGCGTCCATACAAGGAAATGTATGTGGACTGTCCGTTCTCTTTTGGTTATTTGGAAGCTGTTCTGTTCCACTAATTGGACTTGGTCCTTTTAAGCAAAACTAGCCTGCCAGTCTTCTGTAATCGAACCACCGGCTACTCTAGTGTCTAACCTAGGCATAACTAGACTTGGCTCAAAACACGATTAAAGATCAGGAAGAAATCTCCCCACACTGGAACTTTGTTAACAAAGAGTCACTAGCCTGTTTATTATGAAATGCGGATTCGCAGTCGTGACACCTCATGCAGCTGGTCCTGATTAGAACAATGGAAGATGCTGGGCAGCAAGCTAGTCCTAGAAGGCGAAGGGGTGCCTCCTTTGAAGACGGATCAATAAATATATAAAATTATATTTTGTATCTGTGTTTAACACTTTTTTGGTATAGTACAATGATTCACTATGTGGTTTATTATAGTCGATTTAATCGATGTTGCTTTCAAGTTATTGTTTCCTAAAGCGAGTAGAACTTGTAGACAAATAGCGTTGAAAAGATCTGAATGATGGAGTGTACGAAACCTTGTGACGTGGAATTAGATCAGGGGTGTCTTCAATAACTGTAGTGGTTGAATACTGATAAACAGGTAATTAAGTCACATGTATCTAACTCGTGTGCAATAATAGTGTTTATAACAGTTTTGGATATTCTGCAACTCAATACGTGTCATACTTCTGCTTCTCCCACACTACAATATCTGTAGCGTGCTATTCAGTCGGACGAGTGGATTTCCGTAACCAGTGTTTCAAGCGCCAACAAAGACAGGGAGATTTTTCCATTCCTTGCGAAGCAAGGCACCTAATTGGTAGATGGGTAAATTCATTCAAAAGAAGAGTATTTCGAATATCACCGTTTGAGCTTCACTTTAATGTACACCTTTGGAGCGGTGGTACAAATACCCGCATTTTCACTACAAAGATACATGCGTCCTTCCTAACTCAAGTTGCATTGGAATGACGGAAAGGAGAACCGCTCAGGTTGATCATTTTATCTTTTCGTTCACTTCTCCACCGAGTGCCCTACTTCTACTCCTGTAAGGTGTCTTGTATTGTTGGTACAGTGCCCGTAATCATAGATAGTGTCCTTCTGGCAAATTAATGACTTGAAGTTTTGGTAGACGATGCGTGGCTACGCCAGTCCATGGGTGAACAGAAGAGTATCAGAAGAGGGAGGGCTGAGCAACCGCACCCTTGTGGTGCCCTAAGTGTTTAGGTAAAAGAAAACACGACGGTGGCGGAGTGTTACCTTGAGTTACCTCACCGGGTTTCGTTCTTTCCGCTAGCGGGCTCGCGCCCTCAAGGTCTTCCGTGACCAGTTTGCAACAGGTTGGGGTTTAGACCAGTGTCAGCATAGCTTAGTGATGAGCTGAAGGCTATAAGGTGTTGAAAGGCTGAGCTGTAATCCAATGAACATCTTTCTCTTACATAAAGTATTCGCCTTCTTCGATGGGATACGGTTAGTTGCGATAGATCAATCCGTGATCTGTGGGGGTATTGCGCAAATTGGTAGTGAGGGTCTAAGTCATAAGAAAGATATGAATATAGTATGGACCTTCTGGGATGAGTAGCGTCTGCTAAAGTGACTAAAATGTAATATTTCTAGGAGTTCGGGCGTAAGGTGGGACTTGATATCCTCTCGAAGCACTTCATATGATGACTGAAGTTGACGTGCTACGGGGCGAATAGTAACTTCTAGTTCAGGTTACCCCTTCACTTTCTTGGTAACAGGAATCAATTGTCATGATTGCTTATAACTTAAGATAGAGGCGGGACCAACGGCGCCTGCGTCTGCGTGAGAGTTCGCACATATTTATTAAAGGATGAAAACTTCAAAACAACAAATAAATAAATGAACGTGCAGTACGTAATCGCACATATTAAGCGACTAACGAGAACGATATCCACAACGCAGGTGGGAAAAGGACCGAACGAGTCTAAGGAGTGATCCCACAATTAAGGCAACGCTCTAGCTGCTCAAGTTGGGAACCATACTACAGTCCTTAGTACATGAAAAATAAATAAACTAGAAACCCGCTTAGTACACGCCTCTGACCTATCTACAGCCATAAAGATGAAGCCCGGAGGGCTCTCTATCGGTCAGGGTGTGACTCAATTGATGGACATCTTGAACGCAAGTGGGGACATACAGGACTCGGGAATAAGGGGAGAGATTGAATCACATCTCTAAACACCAAACTGACACCAACCCAACAAAATCAAGTCCTGCAGGCTCTAGTTTGGTCTTATGCTTGATTATGTCTAGTCGTTGGGTCGGAGTGCTGCAACGGAAATACTATTAATAAGTCGCTATGCAGCTGGCCAAATCAGAGCGACATGTCTTGCCCCGTCAGTGTATCAGAATGGCTAAATATATAATACTATGCAGTGCCAGTGCTCTCTCTGCTTAAGTAGTTGAGGAGAGACTGACTGCATCTGTGACTTCTTTTAATAGAGAAACATTCATGTGTTTTAAAATTCCAAATTAGTTTGCAATATCAACTTTCACACCAGCTTGTTACACAAACACTTACCGCTCACAGACAATTGCCAACCAAAAGGTTTCTTTATACACGCAGAGTCCCCCAATCCAGAACAAACTTCAGAATGTGTACACTAATATATCAGAGCGCATTTTAGATTGAACTCCGTTCCATCTCATATTGCTCAATAAACAGCACAATCCTGGTTTCAAAAACACAGATAAAGCAACACCCTGTGCATGGCAGCTGCCGCTCTCCCTATTTTGACCTAGATTTGTTTGTGTATTGTATATGACATGTACTGTAGCGCTAAAGTGCCTTTTCTTTTTTTTTAATCGTTATTAGTAGATTCTGTCACTTGCAGCTGTTTCTTGTCTATTGATGTCTATGTATTATGTTCATGTTCTTATGTTTTGGAGGAACCTGCAGGAAGAGTAGCGTTGCTTGCTTTTTGCCGTTAATAGAGGGGATCCATAAAAAATACAACCCAATACTAAAATACCATCAGTAGAACACTGCCACAGCGCAATCTGGTCCTGCACATGCTATGAAGAATAGGCGCAAGCATTGCGAGGTTTAACAAGCTAAATGTCTTACTACTCCACCCGGTTGCCGACGGAGAGCGGGATGGAGCGTCCGTCAGTCACTCCTGAGTTGGCTATTGGAGTTCCTGCCTACATGCTTGTGTCTCTCAGCTGTTGGAGATTTGCGCTGCGACTCCAGCTTTGGTCCCTGTACGAACGTGGTTTACAGATTTTCTTAATTGCCACGGATGAGCATAGCGTTCTGCGTCTGTTTATACAAACTGTAACCATGGTCTTCAAGCTCACCTTGTCGTGGTTCGCCTTTTCGAGTTTTGCCCAAATGCTGGCCAATCGATCGCATGGTTTTGTGGATTGTGGTTATTAAATCGATCTCACAGTGGGAACAACCCCATCCTCCCCTAAGTGTAGACTTCGTGATGAACTCAATCACTTCGAGTGCAGTTTAATATTTGCAGTATAGCTAATTTTAAAGAGGCAACCCAGAAACATTATCCCGCAAGTCCACGTGATTCAGAAACCAAGATTCTCATGCCATGTACTACTTACATACGCGATTACTAATCAAACACTCGTGTTCTACTGAGCAGTTGGATACCTCCGGCGACAGCAAGCGTCTCAACACTGCCCATGACCCATTGTATAAAATGATAGCTCATAGATAAATAATCTATTTCACAATTCATAGAGCGTTTTTCTCATACTCAAATGCACTTTATACTCATTGTATAGGAAGTTCAACACACTCCCACCAATAACCAACTGTAAGCACCCCAACAGCTGTAGCTAATCAATCAGATCAGTCAAGAGGACCTGTTGAATTCTGGTTTTAACATCAAGGACCCTAACATTTGGACACTGGGTACACATCATTGCATTTGAACTGGCTTTTTATCTATTAGATTTAAATTTGACATTTTGAAGGTCATTTAATCAGACCTCTTATTCATAAACGACTTACACGTAGATGTGGTGCATACATTTTCATAGCTTTTTCCGTTGATGGTTCCCCGTGGGAATTGAACCAAACAACCTGGCGTTGCATAGCGGCCCATGCTCTAACCTCTTACACTCTTAGAAAAAAGGGTTCAAATGAGCAAGCGCTTTTTTGGGTTCCAGGTAGACTCTTTTGGTTTCCATGTAGAACCCTCTGTGTAAAGCAGGGTGGTCAAAGTCAAATGGACGGAGGGCAAAATAAAAAATTTAGCTACAAGCCGAGGCGGACTGTTCGAATGTTCATTTGAAATTTTTTTTTTGAAGCACCTTTCCTGGCTTAGCCAATCGACCTCTGTGTGATAAGGCAAATCACGCTGCTCCGTTTCATTATCATCCGTCAGAAATGCATTGAACTGGCGGTGATTCAAACCTTTGGCTTCTGATAAAGTTAACTGTGGCGCGTGATGATGCTCATTACATTGCTCGCTTTTTCAAGGCTTTAACCCGCACAACGCTTCCTGGTGGTAAGATACATGATAAGCTTGTCAGCTCACCCTGTCGGCGTTTTTCCTCTTTCATCTTTTCCCCGTATACTTCGCCACCACACGTCCGCTCCTGTGTCCACAGCTCGCAGGGTGCTCCCTCGGTTTCAAACCCACCGAGTTTTTCCCAAGGCAGCTCCAATCTCATTTACACTCTGACACGTCTTCATTACAACATCATGCCCCGTAGTTGTGCAGCATAGGACGTAAAGCCAAAACCCTCTGTCCACGCTTAGGCTGGAGTCCACTCCGCGGATGAAAATTGACAACTGGGCAATGTCAGAAATGTCGGTGCTCTCATACACAGCCAAGGAATATGCAATGAAATCTTTTCCCTTTTTCACAAGCTGCTCTTTTAGAATGATGGACAACTGGTCTACTCTTCGCAACTGGTGTTTTCGCTCAGACTCCGCTTTAAAAAGAGTTTGCCTCCTTTTTCTGGCAAACTTCGTCACAAAACTTTAAATCACTGCAGTTTTGATGAAATCCCCTCCGTAACAATGGCCGGGCTGATTTAGCGATCTCTTCTGCAAAATAAAAACTGGCCTTGAACAGCACCTGGCCTTGTGATTTTGGCTTTTTTGAACAGAGCTGTCGAGATTTGAGGCCTCGTTTTGAATTCGCTCGCCTTTTGTTAGCCTTTGTTCCATGTCCCAATTCTTGTTTTTTGTCCCGGGTGTTTTCGTTTCATAATGTCGTCTCAGATTTACTCTTTCAGTACCGCCACACTTTTCTCCACGGACAGAAGACACACAGTTTTCAGCTACCTCCGTGAACATATACTCGACTCCACCCTTGGTGTTTGAACCTTTCCCGGTTCTCAGTGGTCCAGCCTTCCCCGTTTGCCATTTTTGATGGTATCTGAAGTTAATTTTTACTGTGATGCTGACGACTGCTGTGGCCAATAAATTGAAATGAAGCAGCCTACTAGCCCTACGTGCGTCACCGTTGCATTGTGCGAGAAAATGTAGTAATTGGTGCGTGTAACATGCTAGAGTCGCGGCTGACGGGTTACTTTTCTGCGGCTCTGTCGGGCCAGTTCAATAATAAATCAAGATCACCCTGGCCAGGGTGCGTAAAAACTGCTTCTACTGCGGGCCGGATGTGGCCGCAGGTGCGCTGGACTCTGACACATAGGCTGGTTGGTGTACAAGGGTTCTACAATGAACACGCAACAGGTTTTACTGAGAACAAAAGTGGTCTTCTCAAAGGGTTCTCCTATAGGGAGCAGACCAAAAGTAACGCTTTATTTAGGTTTAGGATAGGACGCTTTGTTATTTCTAAGAGTGTACCAAATCAGACGAGGTTTACCTCTACTACCAGAATAAATCTCAGGATGGCTTGAAGTTTGCCCCTACTTGCATTAGGCTATAGTCCGTTTTGCATTTTGATTTCCCCCTAATAGTTATGGTCTGGTAACCGTCATGTTTGGGGGCTGATGAATGACGTGTATTCGGGAATATCGTGTGGGACTATTGGCAGATAGATTCTGTCCTCAAGTCAGAGTCAAAGGTTGCGACAGTGGGAGGAGCCTTTATCTCCCTGTCTCCTCCTCATCACTCTTCGGCATAGATGTGTGGGTACAGGAGGAGATGAGATGACGTCAACCTCATCTACGACCCTTTCAAACTTTTCTGCGATCGCTGGCCTCCATCCCGAGTCTGATGACTCATTGTTTCACTGCCTGCCTGTCAGAAGTGTTAGAGTGAGATAAAATAGGGAGGTGTGGGTGGTGGAGTGGAGGCAGAGAGAGAAGAAGGGGGAAGGAGGGGAGGGAAGTGGGTCCGGGGGCTGTACAGTGTGTGTGTGTGTGTGTGTGTGTGTGTGTGTGTGTGTGTGTGTGTGTGTGTGTGTGTGTGTGTGTGTTGTGTGTGTGTGATTATTCCCCATCCTCTTGGTTACTGGGCTAGTGGAGGATTGTGTAACTTCCTCAGGAGCAGGTTTTATGTTCTTATTGGAGAGGTTGGTCCACTTACTCTCTGGGTGATGCTGCCGTTCCTGGCAAGCCTGGCAGATTGCCCACCGCCTCAGTACCTCATGCGGTGCAACACATAATTGTCTTTAAATTAAGTGGACTTTTCAATCATCCCATGATCTCGCTAAGTATTGCTTCATCCTCTTTTGGAAAGTCCTATTTTCTTCTCTCTGTCCATTGATCAAAGGCATTTGTAAATTGTGTAAGACATACTGTGTACTGCAACTTAGAGGGTGTGTGTGTTTTGTGTGTGTTTGCGTGTGTGCAATTGCGTGCATGCCCATGCATTTATGTTTGTATCTAATAGGAGGGACCTCTGACACTCTTGTCTCTTTGAGGATTATCTGTCAATGAAAAGCCAGCTTTTTGCCTATTCTGAGACACAGCACTTGTACTCTCCCCCGTCAGCCACTCCTTTTAGTGGGATTGTACGTGAGGATTTGGAGATTGGGTGGTCTGGAGGGCTCTGCCGCCCCCCCCCCCACATGGAAGTTGGTGATTTAGCATTTTTTCAAACACCTGAAACAGCAATTTCATGCATCTGGAGCTCTAAGTCACTGGGTAAATTCTATGTCAAAAAGCATTATATTATTCTCCAATAGGTTTCTCTAAGCATACTCTTAATGGGCATGATGCATCTGGTGGTGTTTGTGGTGTGTGGTGTTGGTGTGTGTGTGTGTGTGTGTGTGTGTTGTGTGTGTGTGTGGGTGTGTGTGTGTGTGTGTGTGTGTGTGTGTGTGTGTGTGTGTGTTGTGTGTGTGTGTGGTGTTGTGTGTGGTTGTTGTGTGTGTGTGTGTGTGTGTGTTGTGTGTTAGAGCTGGGCCGGTATCCAGATTTTCTACTTCTTTCACACCGTGCCTGTGCCATCTCGAGTTATACAGTATTACCGGTGGTGCACAAACAGGGTGCTTTTTTAACACACACACACACACACACACACACACACACACACACACACACACACACAAACACCACCAGAGGCATCATGCCCATAAGAGCACAAGGGCACGGACCTCCTCAGATTCGTCCAGTTTTTACATTTTTTAGGTGTTGAATGAATTACTCAACTTTATTTTTAACACTCTAGAGTCAACATCGAATTAGCATAATAAAGTAACCCCTATAAAAATCTCTCCGTTTTTTGCATTGGATGTGTCTCAATCCACCGCATCCGTCTATGTCGCACTTCCACATCTGCTGTGAAAGGTGGCAGAGCTAGAGCCGTGTTTGTCAGACCTTGAGACATCCCGAAAATGATTTATAAAAAGATCTGTCAGCAGTTTTCTGCGCAGAGGGCTCACTGGCTGGACCAGGCAAAGAGTGCCCCCACACCACCTCCCCCATTCTCCCTGGTAAGTGGTTCCTTCCAAGGTGCACCACAGAGCAAAGATATACTAGGACGCTAGATAGTCCAGTAGTGCGTGCAGACAGTATTGTCAGTGGAAGACAGAGAGTGTGACACACAGCGTTTGATTTGATTTTAGATGCCGGTGATGGGCAGGACTCGCAGGAGGTACAGTATGTGATATGATTGGAGCTGGCGGTGATGGGCAGGACTCGCAGGAGGTACAGTATGTGATATGATTGGAGCTGGCGGTGATGGGCAGGACTCGCAGGAGGTATGTTTGTCATTTAATCAAGCTATGTAGCCTATTGATTCCTTTATTGATGAATAAATAAATACAAATATGTTTTGTTGTTTCTCTGCAATATTAGCCACCTAGATAGGTTCCTGAAACTCCTAACATCATAACTAGCTACCAAGCCATTTCAGGCTATCAATCAAGTTAGAGTAGGTTGTCACCAGGCAGGCTAAAACTCCATCCCACCAAAACAGTAACATTTCAGGCTCTCTTTTCTCTTTTCTCTTTTTTCAGCTCTTCCTTTAGAAGCGCATTTTCATCATTTTCACAATTTCACATTATTATTCCAACCTCATAGTGTGGAAATATATATAAAACACAAAAAAATCTAGTTTTTGACTGCAATGGCCCTTTAACTCTTGGGCTATTATACTATCTACCAGTGGGGGAGTTTTACTAAACTCCTAAGACATAAAAGTTCTTAAAGAATCAATGTGCATCATTCATTAAAACAACAATTGAACAGGTCAAAGAGGTATGTCTTAGATAAACCTATGCAGAAAAATATAATGCTTTTTTGACTGAATTACCATGATTATAGCTCCAGATTGCATTAAAATGCTGTTTCAGGTGTTTGAAAAATGCAAAATCCACCAACTTCCATGGGGGGGGGGGGGGGGGGGGGGGGGGGGGGGGGGGGGGGGGGGGGGGCAGAGCCCCTCCAGACCACCCATCTCCATCCTCACGTAAATCCACTAAAAGGAGTGGCTGAGGGGAGTGGTACAAGTGGCTGTGTCCTCAGAATAGGCAGAAGCCTGGCGTTTCATTGGACAGATAATCCTCAAGGACAAGAGTGTCAGAGGGTCCCTCCTATAGATACAATCATAAATGCATGGGCATGCACGCAATTGCACACACGCAAACACACACAAACACACACACCCTCTAAGTTGCAGTATACAGTATGTCTACACAATTTACAAATGCCTTTGATCAATGGACAGAGAGAAGAAAATAGACTTTCCAAAAGAGAGATGAAGCATACTTAGCGAGATCATGGGATGATTGAAAAGTCCACTTAATTTAAAGACAATTATGTGTTGCACCGCATGAGGTATGAGGCGGTGGGCAATCTGCCAGGCTTGCCAGGAACGGCAGCATCACCCAGAGAGTAAGTGGACCAACCTCTCCAATAAGAACATAAAACCTGCTCCTAGAGAGTTACACAATCCTCCACTAGCCCAGTAACCAAGAGGATGGGTGAATAATCACACACACACACACAACACACACACACACACACACACACACACAACACACACACACACACACACACACACACACACACACACACACACAGTACAGCCCCCGGACCCACTTCCCTCCCCTCCTCCCCCTTCTCTTCTCTGCCTCCACACACACCCACACCTCCCTATTTTTATCTCACTCTAACACTTCTGACAGGCAGGCAGTGAAACAATGAGTCATCAGACTCGGGATGGAGGCCAGCGATCGCAGAAAGTTTGAAGGGTCGTAGATGAGGTTGACGTCATCTCATCTCCTCCTACCCACACATCTATGCCCGAAGAGTGATGAGGAGGAGACAGGGAGATAAAGGCTCCTCCACTGACCTTTGACCCTGACTGGACAGAAACTGCCAATAGTCACAGATCTGAGATCAGTCTTCTCGCCCAAAATGCTGACCATAACTATTAGGGGGGAAACAAATGCAAAACGGACTTTAGCTAAGCAAGTAGGGCCAACTTCAAGCATCCTGGAATTTCATTCTGGTAGTAGAGGTAATGTCTGATTTGGTACACTCTTAGAAAAAAAAGGTGCTATCTAGAACCTAAAAAGGTTCTTTGGCTGTCCCCAGAGGAGAACCCTTTGAAGAACCCTTTTGGTTCCAGGTAAAACCCTTTTGCGTTCCATGTAGAACCCTTTACACAGAGGGTTCTACATGAAACCCAAAAGAGTTCTACCTGGAACCAAAAAGCGTTCTCTTTTGAACCCTTTTTTCTAAGAGTGTAAGAGTGTAGAGCATGGCGCTTGCAACGCCAGGGTTGTTGTTCAATTCCCGGGGAACCAACACGAAAAAGTATGAAAATGTATGCACTCACTACTGTAAGTCGTTTTGAATAAGAGCGTCTGTTAAATGACAAATTTCAATTTTCAATGTAATGATAAAAAGCCAGTTCAAATGCAATGATTGAGTGTCAAATTTGGGTCCTGATGTAAAACCAGAATTCAACAGTCCTCTTGCTGACTGATTGATTAGCTACAGCTGTTGGGTGCTACAGTTGGATGGTGGAGGGTGTGACCTCCATACAATAGTAAAGTGCTTTGAGTAGAGAAAAACGCTCTATGAATTGTGAATAGATTATTATGCTGATCATTATAATGGGTCATGGGGAGGTTGAGGCTTGTCTGTCGCCGGAGGTTCACACTGCTCAGTGATCACATGTTTGATTAGTATGTATGAAYAGCATGGCAGAGATTGTTTTGATCACGTGGACTGGGAAATGTTCTGGATTGCCTCTGAAAATAGTATAGAAATATAAACTGACTCGGTGACTGAGTTCATCAGGAAGTACATAGAGGATGTTGTTCCCACTGTGACGATTATATAACCAAATCAAAAACCATGGATCGATGGCAGCATTTGCGCAAAACTGAAAGTGCGAACCACGACAAGGTGACTGAGACCATGTACATGTATAAACAGACCAGCTATGCTATCCGTATGGCAATCAAAGTGGTAAAACGACGGTACAGGGACAAAGTGGAGTCACAATTCAACAGCTGAAGACACAAGCATGTGGCAGGGACTCCATATCCACTCAGGAGGACTGGGAGCTCCCGCTCTCCGTGGCCAACGTGAGAGTAAGACATTTAAGCTTGTTAACCCTCGCAAGGCTTCGCTAGTCTTCAGAGCATGTGCAGACCAGATGGCTGGAGTGTTTACTTGGTATTTAGTATTTGGGTATTTTATTAGGATCCCCATTAACTGTTGCAAAAGCAGCAGCTACTCTTCCTGGGGTCCTCACAAAACATGAGACATGACATAATACAGAACATCAATAGACAAGAACAGCTCAAGGACAGAACTACATACATTTAAAAAAAAAAAAAGGCACATTTAGCCTACAGTACATGTCAATACATACACAAACAATCTAGGTCAAATAGGGGAGAGGCGTTGTGCCATGAGGTGTTGCTTTATCTGTTTTTTGAAACCAGGTTTGCTGTTTATTTGAGCAATATGAGATGGAACGGAGTTCAATCCAATAATGGCTCTATATAATACTGTAYACATTCTTGAATTTGTTCTGGATTTGGGGACTGTGAAAAGAACCTTGTTGGCATGTCTGGTAGGGTAAGTGTGTGTGTCAGAGCTGTGTGTAAGTTGACTATGCAAACAATTTGGAATTTTAAACACATGAATGTTTCTTATTAAAAGAAGAAGTGATGCAGTCAGTCTCTCCTCAACTCTTAGCCAAGAGAGACTGGCATGCATAGTATTTATATTAGCCATCTGATTACAATGACGRGCAAGACATGTCGCTCTGWTTTGGGCCAGCTGCAGCTTAACTAGGTATTTCCTTGCAGCACTCGACCACACGACTAGACAATAATCAAGATAAGACAAAACTAGAGCCTGCAGRACTTGATTTTTGGAGTGTGGTGTCAGTTTGGTGTTTAGAGATGTATTCAATCTCTCCCTATCCCAGTCTGTTGTCCCCACTTGCTTCAAGATGTCCATCATTGATGTCACACCCTGACCATAGAGAGCCCTCGGGGTTCTCTATGGTGTAATAGGTCAGAGCGTGACTARGGGGTTTTCTAGTTTTTATTTTCTATGGTGTGAGTATGGTTCCCAATTGGAGGCAGCTGATGATCGTTGCCTCTAATTGGGGATCATCCTTAGTGTGGTCCTTTTCCCACCTGCGTTGTGGGATATCGTTTCGTTTAGTGCTTATGTGCGTTACGTACTGCACGTTCATTTATTTATTTGTTGTTTGAAGTTTCACCTTAATAAATATGTGGAACTCTACGCACGCTGCGCCTTGGTCCGCTTATTTATATAACAATCATGACAATTGATCCTGTACCCAAGAAAGTGAAGGTAACTGAACTAAATTACTATCGCCCYGTAGCACTCACTTCAGTCATCATGAAGTGCTTTGAGAGGATATCAASTCCACCTTACCCGACACCCTAGAAATTTACATTTTAGTCATTTAGCAGACGCTCTCATCCAGAGTCCATACATATTCATACTTTTTTGTACTAGACCCACTACAATTTGCATACCGCCCCACAGATCCACGGATGATGCTATCRCACTGCCCTATCCCATCGAGAGGAATACTTATRTAAGAAAGATGTTCATTGATTACAGCTCAGCCTTCAACACCTTAGTACCCTTCAAGCTCATCACTAAGCTAGGTGCCCTGTGTCTKAACCCCAACCTGTGCAACTGGGTCCTGGAATTCCTGGCGGGACRACCCCAGGTGGTGAAGGTAACAACAAGGTAACAAYACCTCCGCCACGCTGATCCTAAACACTAGGGCACCACAAGGGTGCGTGCTCAGCCCCCTCCTGTACTCTCTGTTCACCCATGACTGCRTAGCCACGCACGTCTCCAACTCAATCATCARGTTTGCAGAMGACACAACAGTGGTAGGCCTGATTACCAACAATAACGAGACAGCCTACAGGGAGGAAGTGAGGGCACTGGTGGAGAGGTGACAGGAAAATAAAAATGAAATCCCTGAGCGGTTTCCTTCCTCTCCAGCAACTGAGTTAGGAAKGACGCATGTATCTTTGTAGTGAMTGGGTGTATTGATACACCGTCCAAAGTGTAATTAATAAGCTCAAAGGGATATTCAATATCTGCTTTTTGAATGTTTACCCATCTACCAATAGRTGCCCTTCTTTGCAAGGAATTGGAAAATCTCCCTGGTCTTTGTGGTTGAACCTGTGTACGAAATCCACTGCTCGACTGAAAGACCTTACAGATAATTGTATGTGTGGRGAACAGAGATGAGGTATTCATTCAAAAATCATGTTAAACACTATTATTGCACACAGAGTTAGTACATGTGACTTATTACCTGATTTACAGTGTATTCAAACCCACTACCAGTCAAAAGTTTGGACACACCTACTAATTCCAGGGTTTTTCATTATTTTTACTATTTTCTACATTGTAGAACAATACTGAAGACATCAACACKATGAAATAACACATATGGAATCATGTASTAACCAAAAAAGTGTTAAACAAATCAAAATATATTTTATATTTGAGATTCTTCAAAGTAGCCACCCTTTGCCTTGCTGACAGCTTTGCACACTCTTGCCATTGTCTCAACCAGCTTCATGAGGTAGTCACCTGGAATGCATTTCAATTAACAGGTGTGCCTTGTTAAAAGTTCATTTGTGTAATTTCTTTCCTTCGTAATGTGTTTGAGCCAATCAGTTGTGTTGTGACAAGGTAGGGGTGGTATACAGAAGATGGCACTATTTGCTAAAAGACCAAGTMCATATWWTGGAAAGAACAGCYCAAATAACCAAAGAGAAACGACAGTCCATCATTACTTTATGGACGCAACATCCATCAAGTGCTATGATGAAACTGGCTCTCATGAGGACCGCCAAAGGAAAGGAAGATCCAGAGTTAGCAGAGGATAAATTCATTTGAGTTACCAGTCTCAGAGATTGGCAAATTCTGTAACTGCACCTCAGATTGCAGCCCAAATAAATGCTTCACAGAGTTCAAGTAACTGTTCAGAGGAGACTGCGTGAATCATCCCATCTGGTTTGCACTTAGTGGGACCATAGTGGTTAAGAGCGTTGGGCCAGTAACCGTGCAAAATGTGCAAATATTTATAAAAACCTGTTTTTACAGAATAACGTAACAACATGTGGAAAAAGTCAAGGGATCTGAATACTTTCCGAATGCACTGTACAATTGACTTTTTCCACATTTTGTTTTGTTACAGCCTTATTCTGAAATTGATGAAATTGTTTTTTCCMCTCATTAATCTACACACAATGCCCCATTATGACAAAGCAAAAACWGATTTTTATACGTTTGCATTTTTGCACGGTTACTGGCCCAACGCTCTTAACCTCACTTTGCTCCCTCTCTCTTTCTCTTCACATCCATGCCTATTCTAGCTAAGCTCCATCCACTTATCACGCTCCCTCTATCACACACACGAACATACACCCACCCACACACACACACACACACACACACAATTCCCCATGCAACCCTGCTCTCAACTTTTGGATGAGGCACGCTCACAGCTGGGTCACCCCATGGTACCTATATCTACTGTACTGAATAAGTTGACCAACCTCTGTAGTCTGACAGAGAGCTTTCATGACAAACTCATATCACACACCTGTTCACGCGTCATCACCGACATTAATAGTGGCCAAAGCCATACAAAGAAGAGTGGTAAGACACGTGTGCTATCTTCCCACACACTAGAGAGAAGAAGAAATGTCATGACTAAGGAAGTTAGTAAATGTCTGGAACCCACCCACACACACCTGGAATCTCTGGGATGTGACACTATTAACGAACAAAGTCTTTTATCCTCTGAAGCATATACCAAAGAGACTAATGAATGAGTAAAAGGTTGGGGTAGTGACCGCCTTTCATTCATCAAACGGGCACAATTCCCTATAGGTGTGTGTGTGCGTGTGTGTGCGTGTGCGTGCGTACGTGTTCCTCCTTCGGGATCCTTTTGACGACTGACCTCCAGGACCCTCCCACCCTCATTACCCCAGAAAAGTTGTGCTGCCTCCGGGAGAGGATTTCCTCTGCGCACTGCCTCATTCATCCATTCCCCTCTTCCACACCCCCATTCATAGATTTTTATTCCAGGCTTACTGTTAAATAGAAAGCATTACAAAATGCACATGAAAAGTTATAATAGCTCTATCTGTTACTGGTAGAACCAACATTTCAAATCAATACACACATTAGCGTGTAGCTCAGCTCACACTCCCGCCCTTCCGTACTGTCTGCTACAGTGGGCAGGGAATAGTGTGAAGGTTGTGACAACACCACAGGTGCCAGAGATGCTGCTAACACAGTAAGTGCACTCTGTATTTAACGTTTAACGTTTGGGCGTGCGTATGGCTCCTAAGCCATCACCTCTGCGCCCAACTTGACCAGAGGCACACCTCGTCTTTTACCTTGAATTTACTGCCTGTTGTGATCACAGCAAGGTTCAATGAATGATTTCAAACAACACCTGCGCGTTTCTGTCACTTGAACCATTACCATACAAAATTTTTGTTGATGTTTGGTAATAGGTAGCCTAGGCCAGTGTTTCCACACTCCAGTCCTCAAGTACCCTCAACAGCACACATTTTCGTTGTAGCCCCGGACAAGCACACCTGATTCAACATTTCAACTAATCATCAAGCCCTCAATGAGTTGAATCAGGTGAGTTGTGTGCTGGTGGGAGTACTCGAGATGTTGGGAAACACTGGCCTAGGCTAATAACAGGTTAGCTCAGGTGATTTGTGGGCAAGTTTTGAGTAGCTAAGATTGCAGTGGGGGAAATACTGTGTAATTACAAATACAGACACAATAAGAATGTATAGTCTGCAGGGATCTGCCTGGCCTACCACGTGGTAATTTCCAGCGCTTTCTCCAGTATGCAGAATCTGATGCTCTCTGCAGCATCCACCTCCTCGGTTTGGGAGTGAACTGCCTGCCTCTCCTTATCTTCCCATTGTTAATTTTATCCCCCCCATACTTTCTCCTCTGCTTGAGCTACAATGTTATACCGGTCTTGCTCGCTCCTCAATTAATTATTTACAGTGAGATCCAAAATCCCCCCCCCCCCTCTCTCTTTGGGGTAAGGAATAATCGCGTCAGTCAGCTCCAAATACATCAGCGGGGCTGCAATGGGCGCGGAGCATTCTAAAAATAGCTCCACGAAAATCACATCAGCCGGATAGTACCGCAGGGTCGCTCYGCTCGCTCGCTCACTTTTTATGGGCTATAGATGGGGAGGAAGGAACAGCCGTTATGTCATCGATTCTACAACACTAAAGAACTGTCTGCGGAGAAGACAACAACCACCACCACCACTTACAAGCCATTCTTTCTTACCACTTGTGTTTAGCCTACTAAATGCACATCGCCCCAGAAATGCACATAGATTTGCTGGGACCAAGAGAGAGACAGAGAGCGCGGTGGGAGCTATAAGCGAACGGTCGGAGCACGGCGGGACCGGTAATTGAATGAATACATGCACCATGATGCGGTCGTCATCAGCGTGCACACCATTGACGGAATAGGAAGCGAAATGAAAGTCACAGAACTAAGTAGACCAAACCCAGCTGCGATTGCATTGGTATCTATGGGAGACACACCCAGTTAAATAAACCAGAACTGACTCTTTTTTTTTCAATGCTAAACGGTCTGAGTGAACCATCTTCATTTATCCACCACCTTTGCCACACACCCTGCGTTGACGGTAATACCCAAAGTCAATGAGCAGCCAGCTGTGCACACATACAACCGCCCATGGCGCCATGCTTTTCAAGGCATAATTGTCTACTGCCTCCTCCCAAGAAGTGGACACACAACAATAGCCTACTAGAAATGATAAGCTATAGGATATACAGGCCTACACCTCATTGAAAGTATTGTGTCACAGATAAGGGAGAGGGGTAATGTGTTGGCCACATTACTATCTAAATAAGTACCTCTGCACAAGTGCTAAAGCGTTATATCCATTCAATAAGCATACAACATATCCTAACCAGACTGTTTTATATGATCCAATAGAGACTAGGTTTTAATACAGGTAGCGTCTAAAATGGTAAACTCAGATAAGATGACTTTGATTGAGAAGCACCCATGTGAACCGACAACATGACAGTATTTTAGTCTGGCAGATTCTACTCTATTGGCTACTCAATACCACACAAAACACTATACTCTATTCCATAAACATAATGCATTGGTATGTCAACATTTCACCACCATTGTTGGTAAATTGATATACTGTAGCCTATAGCCACTAGCCAGCATGTACATTTGGCCCTTGTAACATTTGGCCCTTGTTCCCTTGTAAAGGAAAGGCCGTAGATTTGGCGGTTTTATTCTCGGTCCATTTGAGAAACATAACTGTGGAGAACTAGACACACACACACGCACTACTCATACACACACACACACACACACACACACACACACACACACACACACACACACACACACACACACACACACACACACACACACACACAACCACACACACACACACACACGCACTACTCACCTTGCATATCTGAAAGTTTTCCGAGACTAGCGTCTCCTGGACATGGATATCCTGGGGAGTGGGCGCATGAGCGGTCGGAGTACCAGCTGCACTGCCGCACGACGGGGACGCGACACCCCCCGGGGAGGAGGATGACAGGCCGTCCAGTACCTTTCGAAACTTCTTCATCTTGCTTTAGTTTAGCGAGAAAGACTTATATTTCTATATATTCTATCAACCTATCAAGCGTTGTCTCCGTTTCAAATGCTAAGATGACGCGAGAGTCTGTTTGATGTAGGAACCCCTGAGGGTTGGCAGGCGTCGCTTCCTGCAGCCTCTCTCTCGCCCTCTCTCTCCCTCTTCTTTTTAAGTGCAATTGAAAAAGTCGTGGAGGGACCTCATTGTGCACTTAGGCTTCTGTCCACAAAACTGTTTATCTTGGTTTGAGGAGGATACTTAGGTAAAAGAGAATCGCCAATTGCAAATGGATGTATATTGCGCATCAAATGAGCATGCCCCAGCAAAGATTTAAACTAAGAAACGTCATGTTTCTTTAGCCTGCTAAAACTGCATCACTATAAAGCATGAAGGCAAAACACAAACTACAATAGAATAGCCTAATCAACCACTGCAGCAGTTATGAGAGACTAACTAGATAGATGACCAGCTAAAGTTCAAACACTTACCAATGCACTACCTAAACAATGCTTTAAAAAAATCGCACTTTTTGACTGGATGGAGAGTGAAGCAGGTCTATGCAGAGACACAATGCAGCTAAATGCAGCTCGCTTCCACTCGCTGGTATTACAACTAGAAAATAAAGTAAAYCCTTGCACGAACTGAGGAGAGGAACAGGTAAACGAGAGTGAAATCAGTAAAATTAAGTTTAAAACCGAATTGTCGCGGATCCAGCGTTTGTATGCAGCCCTCTCTCCTAGAGCTGATTCTCTGCAGTCTAGCGCGAGTTGCTGTCCATGGTACTGAAAGACTCCACTCGGGCACCGCCTCTCCCTTCGTTCCTCTCCCCGCCCTTTCTCGGTAGCGATTGGATTACGGTTTCCAGCCAATACCTACTGAATAGGCATTATTGTGAATAAAAGCAACGGGGAAATAATCAACTTTGCCTGGCTTGTGGAACAGCACCATCTGTGAAACGTGCGTTTGTGTGAACATAGGATAGCTTATTCACAATCTATTCATGAGGCTTGACTCCTAGTAAATGTGGATGGGGAAAACGCTAAGGTGTAGGCCTAAGGTTGCTGCTTGGTTAGTTAGAACCTTCCCCAGCTGTTTGCATTCGACAGCTGTGCAATTTGTCAATGTCATGTGCGGGAACAAAAGTGAACCGCTAAAAACCAATCACTGGGAACAATCAATAATTTAATTAAACATGGGTAAACCAGACCGTTTACCTAGTCAAGGCGCATGTGCATCATTCAGATCTCCTTATAAAGGTTAAAACGCATTCACGGATATGTGGCGCCCTGGTATCTATATATATATATATATATATTTTATATATATATATATATATATATATATATATATATACAGTATAAGCAGCAGATCGTTATAAATCGGCCCCACTGAGACGCTGGATTGAATTGCGAGCGCTTACATCACCAGGCAGCCTCTCTCCAAGTTTGGTAAATGTCTCAGTAGTACAAACATTTCAGCATAAGTATAATACAGGAAGACACAATTTATATCCAATATTTACACGTATTTTGAGGAGGGGAGATTGGGGGGCAATTATTTAAATTGTGCCCTATTTAGTAATCATAATACGAGTCTGGTAGCAGCAGTTATGATGTCTGTGTGCGTGTGTGTGCGTGTGTGATGTGAGTGAGTGGATGTAGTGAGTGGAGTGAGTGAGTGATAGTGAGTGTGAGTGAGTGAGTGAGTGAGTGAGCTGAGTGAGTGAGTGAGTGAGTGCATGTGTTCTAAGGTGCAGAGAATCAGAGCAGATGGTCAGTCCAGTTCAAGTGTTCAGCAGTCTGATGGCTTTTAGGTAGACACTGTCTCTGTGCCTGTTGGTATCAGACCTCACACCCCAGAGCTCGTGGCTGGGGTGTGTGGGGTCCTTGATGATTGCTCCCGAGTGGTCTAAGGCACTGCATCTCAGTGCTAGAGGCATCACTACAGACCCTGGTTCGATCCCGGGCTGTATCACAACCGGTCGTGATCAGGAGTCCAATATGGCGGTGCACAATTGGCCCAGGGTTGTCGGGGTTAGGGGAGGGTTTGGCCGGGGTAGGCCGTCATTGTACAATAAKAATTTGTTCTTAACTGACTTGCCTAGTTAAATAAAGGTTAAATAAAAAAAATTATGCTTTAGGCCTTCCTCAGGCACTGTTTCGAGTAGATGTCCTGGATGGATGGGAGCAYGRCTCCAGTAATGTACTGGGCCGTCTTCACTGGAGGGCCTTGTGGTCTTAGACGGAGCAATTCCCATACCAGGCCAYGATTCAACTGGGCAGGAAACTCTTGATGGTGCAGCTGTAGTGTTTGGAGAGGACCCAGGGTTGCATGCCGAAGATCTTCAGCCGCCTTAGGAAGTAGAGACGCTGTTGCGCACTCTTGACAAGAGTGGTGGTTCATGTTAAGTTCTCAATGATGTGGACGCAGAGGAACTTAAAACTGCTGACTCTCTCTACTGCAGACAGTTGATGTATGTGGATCGGGGCATGTTCCCTCCTCTGCTTCCTGAAGTCAACAATCAACTCCTTTCTTTTGCTGACGTTGAGACACGAGGTTGTTGTCCTGGCACCACAATGCCAGCTCACTTACTTCCTCCCTACAGGCTGACTCGTCGTTGTTAGTTATCAGGCATTTCAGGGTGGCCCTGTGTTAAGAGTCAGTGTGGAGGAGGTGTTGTTGCCAATCCTCACAGCCTGTGGTCTGCCCTTTAGGAAGTCCAGGATCCAGTTGCAGAAATAATGTTGAATGCTGAAATGTAGTCAATGAACAGCATTCTCACATACAGCGATTTGGGAAGTATTAAGACCCCTTTACTTTTTCCACATTTTGTTACGTTACAGCCTTATTCTAAAATGGATTAAAAACAAATCCTCATCAATCTACACACAATACCCTATGATGACAAAGTGAAAACAGGTTTTTAGACATTTTTGCACATTTATATATAAATATATATATTTTTAAATACCTTATTTACACAAGTATTCAGACCCCTTGCTATGAGACTTGAAATTGAGCTCAGGTGCATCCTGTTTCCATTGATCATCCTTGAGATGTTTCTACAACTTGATTGGAGTCCACCTGTGGTAAATTCAATTGATTGGACATGATTTAGAAAGGCACACACCTGTCTATATAAGGTCCCACAGTTGACAGTGCACGTCAGAGCAAAAACCAAGCCATGAGGTCGAAGGAATTGTTTGTAGAGCTCCGAGACAGGATTGTGTTTTGACACAAAATCTGGAGAAGGGTACAAAAACATTTCTGAAGCATTGAAGGTCCCCAAGAACACAGTGTCCTCCATCATTCTTAAATGGAGGAAGTTTGGAACCACCAAGAMTCTTCCTATAGCTGGCTGCCTGGCCAAACTGAGCAATCGGGAGAGAAGGGCCTTGGTCAGGGAGGTGACCAAGAACCTGATGGTCACTCTGACAGAGCTCCAGAATTCCTCTGCAGAGATGGGAGAACCTTCCAGAAGGACAACCATCTCTGCAGCACTCCACCAATCAGGCCTTTATAGTAGAGTGCCCAGACGGAAGCCACTCCTCAGTAAAAGCGACATGACAGCCCGCTTGGAGTTTGCCAAAAGKCACCTAAAAACTCTCAGAACATGAGAAACTAGRTTCTCTGGTCTGATGAAACCAAGATGGAACTCTTTACCCTGGACGCCAAGCATCACATCTGGAGGAAACTTGGCACTATCCTTACGGTGAAGAATGGTGGTGGCAGCATCATGCTGTGGGGATGTTTTTCAGCGTCAGGGACTGGGAGACTAGTCAGGATCGAGCGAAAGAYCAACAGAGCAAAGTACAGAGAGATCGTTGATGAAAACCTGCTCCAGAGCACTCGGGACCTCAGACTGGGGTGAAGTKTCCCCTTCCAACAGGACAACAACCCTAAGCATACAGCCAAGACAACTTAGGAGTGGCTTCGGGACAAGTCTCTGAATGTCCTTGAGTGGCCTAGCCAGAGCCAGGACTTGATCACAATCTAATATCTCTGGGGAATTCTGAAAATAGCTGTGCATCGACGYTCCCCATCCACCCTGACAGAGCTTGAGAGGATCTGCAGAGAAGAATGGGAGAATCTCCCCAAATAAAGGTGTGCCAAGAATGTTGCGTCATACCCAAGAAGACTCAAGGCTGTAATCACTGCCAAAGGTGCTTCAACAAAGTACTGAGTAAAGGGTCTAAATACTTATGTAAATGTGATATTTTTGTTTTTCATTTTTAGTYGATTGTGCACAAATTTATAAAAAATAAAAAAAATATTTCTTATTATGGGGTATTGTGTGTAGATTGATGAGGGGRAAAAAACTATTTTATACATTTTAGAATAAGGATGTAACGTAACAAAATAAGGAAAAAGTCAAGGGGTCTGAATACTTTCCGAATGCACTGTAGGTGTTCCTCTTGTCCACATGTGTTACGGCCGTGTGAATGGCGATGGAAATGACATCTTCCATGGATCTGTTGGAGCAGTAGGTCTAGTGTGCCTGGCATGCTGACCTTGATATGGGCCATGCCCCGCCTCTCAAAGCACTTCATGATGACCGGGGTGAGTGCAACCGTGCAATAGTCATTTGGGACGGTGGTCTCCTTGAAGCAGGTGGGGACTACTGCCTGGGACAGGGGCAGGTTGAAGATGTCTGAGAAGATGCCCATCAGCTAGCTGGTCAGCACCCACTCTGAGGATATGGCCAGCAATGCTATCTGGGCCGGCGACTTTGTGAGTAATCACTTTTTTGAGAGTTTTCCTCGCGTCAGCCATGGAGAGCGAAAGCACCTGGTCGTCCGTACCAGCAAGAGCCTTCCTGGATGGCTTGGTGTGTTTGCCTCGAAGCAATCACAGAATGTGTTAAGCTCGTCTGGGAGGGAGGTTTCGGTGGGCATCACACAGCTGGATTTGCCTTTGTAGTCTGTGATAGTCTGTAGTCCTTTCCACATGTGTCGCGAGTCTGAGTTGTCGAACATCAATTCCAGTTTAAGTCTGAATTTTCTTTTTGCATCTCTAATGGATTTGGATACGCGTTGCGTGCCACCGAGTCATCGCGGTTCCTTCTGCATTGAATGATGCAGAAGGAACCGCGATGACTCAGTGGCACGCCGTACGGTTCTTCTGCTGCTCGGGATGCTATAGGAGCTCAGCAACAGGAGTGGAACGTCAAGGAAAACGCTGGACAAGGGTGTTTTGTATCAAATACTTTGCTAATCTGAAGATAAACCCTATAGATTGTTGTTTATGATGATGATGATCATGATAATGATGATAAAGATAAAGATGATTATGAGTAGCTATTATTATCAGCATATTATATGAATATGTAGTAGCAGTAGTAGTAGGCTAGTATCATCCTCATCATCACTATCATAATATCTGTCATCATTATCACAAGCCCTAGGCTTACATAWAGGAAAGTAAGCAGACATTCCCTATCAAGAACAATATTTGCCTGGGAGCTATAGATAGGCCTAAATTAAAGCAAATCAATGGCTCTTTTTGCCTTTCACATCTTGGTTGTACTGCAGATTAAATCCATTCTTTAAATGTATGGGGTCCAATAAAATGCAAAATAATCCTCTTCATTGCGCTCTGAGGGTGAGCGGCATCCACTAAAATACTTCTGGAAAGACAACACCAGTGAAGCGCACAAAATCCCGGTGGGGGATACGGTTAATCTTCACCGCTAAAACCTGCCGACACGGATTAAGACCCAGAGCACGTTAGGGGCCCCAGTGCGAGTCCAAACTACAGAGTTGCGTGACAACCAACAGAAACTCTTGAACCGTGCAAACTTTACCAAGGTCCTCCTCTGTGTTTGCCATGCATGGCTTGTTCGATTTAAGCAGTGTTTTTTTATCCCAGTAATTTCACGGAACACGCCGTGTGTGGTCATCTCAATGACCTGCAATATGGTGGGTGGGTAGATGATTAAAAATCCTTAGTCATCCTTTTCAGTAAACTACTGGGACTTGAGGATTAGCTTAGACCATAGGATTGCAGTATTGAAGGCCCAAGAGAGGCTTTTATCAATACAGATGCAATTTTAACATCTTACAGGTCTGCTGAAAAGGGGAAGGCCTGCAAAAAAATATCTGTGGGCCTATTCCCATGGCCCATTTGTCCAAGCAAAGTAACCTCATGACCGTACAGTACCAGTCCAAAAGTTTAGACACACGGACTTATTCAAGGGTTTTCCTTTATTTTTACTATTTTCTACATGTAGAATAATAGTGAAGACATCAAAACTATGATATAACAAATATGGAATCATGTAGTAACCAAAAAGGTGTTAAACAAATCAAAATATATTTTATACTTGATGACAGCTTTGCACACTCTTGGCATTCTCTCAACCAGCTTCACGAGGTAGTTACCTGGAATGCATTTCAATTAACAGGTGTGCCTGGTTAAAAGTTCACTTCTGGAATTTCTTTCCTTTGTAATGTGTTTGAGCCAATCAGTTGTGTTGTGACAAGGTAGAGGTGGTTATACAGCAGACAGTCCTATTTGGTTAAAGACCAAGTCCATATTATGGCAACGAACAATTCAAATAAGCAAAGAGAAATGACAGTCCATCATTACTTTAACCTGTTATGGCTGCAAGGGAAATTATTGAGTAGCCAGAAAAAAAGGTGCCCATTTCAAACGGCCTGTACTCAATTCTTGCTCGTACAATATGCATATTATTTATTACCTTTGATTATAAAACACCTTCTAGTTTCTAAAACAGGTTTAATTATTTCTCTAAGTGAAACATAACTCTTTTTACAGCCCATTTTCTGGAAAAAGAGAAATTTCAAAAGCTATGTCTCTCTTCAAGATACTCTCTATAAAAGGCCTTGGCACTTGGGACTGTACAAACACGTCACACATCTTCCCCTGGTTGTCATGCGGAAGTGAGAGAAAAAAGGACTTGATTATCTCTGTCAGGGACTGAAAGGAACCTCTTTGAGTGATAAGTGCGCACTTGATATTTTTTTCTGGGCGCGAGGTAGGAAATGGACTGCGCTTCTGGAAAACACTGTTATAGGTGAATATGACCTCCAGCTTCGATTTTCTTTGATACATGTCACAAAATCATCCTAAAGTATGTTTTTTCAATATACTTAATTATATTATTGAAATTTATTCTGGACTTTAGACGTGGATGCGACGCAAGAATTTTGTCAAAGACGGAGAGGTTAGCATGGCATGGCCAGTGTGTCATGCTAATTCAACAGGGACATCGTTCGTTTCTAGGTCCAAATGAACACAGGTTCTGAACAAAGGACCCTTTGGAGAACATTCTGATGGAAAATCAACAAAGATAAGGACCCAATTTGGATGCTTTTTCATATATCTGTCGAACTTGCTATCGCTAGCGTTTGACTAGAATCAATGCTGCTGTGTGTTAGCTATTGTAGTAAGACTAATATAACGATATATTGTGTTTTCGCTGTAAAACACTTCAGAAATCGGAAATATTGTCTGTATTCACAAGATCTTTCTCTTTCATTAGCTATCCACCATATATTTTTCTGAAAATCTTTTCTGATGTGAAATTAGTAGTTGACGTTGGTGTCTGTTTTCTCTGGCTACTGCCGTGCGATTTCTGACTGGAGCTATGATGGTGGCTAAGATGGTAGCAGTAATGTAAAACTGATTTATAGCTAAAAATATTCAACTTTTTCGACAAAACATAGATTTATTGTGTAACATGTTATAGGACTGTCATCTGAGGGAGTTTTACTCTTGGTTATTTAGGTTAGTTCTAGGTTAGTTAGGTTGGCTTTGCATGCTAGCTGCATGCTAGCTGCATGCTACCGGTGCTGTGAAAAATATCTGTCTCTCTTTTTGTATTTGGTGGTGAGCTAACATGAATATATGTGGTGTTTTCGCTGTAAAACATTTAAAGAATCTGAAATATTGTCTGTATTCACAAGATCTTTCTCTTTCATTAGCTATCCACCATATATTTCTCTGAAATCTTTTCTGATGTGAAATTAGTAGTTGACGTTGGTGTCTGTTTTCTCTGGCTACTGCCGTGCGATTTCTGACTGGAGCTAATGATGGTGGCTAAGATGTAGCAGAATGTAAAACTGATTTATAGCTAAAATATGCATTTTTTTGAACAAAACATAGATATTTTAGTGTAACATGTTATAGGACTGTATCTGAGGTAGTTTTTTCTGGGTTATTTAGGTTGGTTTTAGGTTAGTTAGGTTGGCTTGTGCATGCTACTTCATCCTACTTGTGCTGTGAAAAATGTCTGTCCTCTTTTTTATTTGTGGTTGAGCTAACATATATAGTGGTGTTTTCTCTGTAAAACATTTAAAAAACGGACATGTTGGCTGGATTGACAAGATGTTTATCTTTCAAATGCTGTATTGGACGTTAATGTGTGAAAGTTAAATATTTTACAAAAATAGATTTTGAATTTCGCGCCCTGCACTTGCAGTGGCTTTGTCATATTGATCCCGACGCGGGGATTGCAGCCTGAAGAAGTTCTTTAAGACATGAAGGTCAGTCAATTTGTTTCTTCAAGTGCAGTCACATAAACCATCAAGCGCTAGGATGAATCTGGCTCTCATGAGGACCGCCACAGGAAAGGAAGACCCAGAGTTACATCTGCTGCAGAGGATAAGTTCATTAGAGTTACCAGCCTCAGAAATGCCATAAGTTGGCCGAGGGCCTCGAAATAGAAAAGAAAATACTAAACAAACGCACCAGCCCATTACCCCCCTGGTACTAATGCATTCCTCGACGCACTTAACTGCACCTCAGATTGCAGCACAAATAAATGCTTCGAAGAGTCCAAGTAACAGACATATCTCAACATCAACTGTTCAGAGGAGACTGCGTGAATCAGGCCTTCATGGTTGAATTGCGGCAAAGAAACCACTACTGTAGGACACCAATAATAAGAAGAGACTTGCTTGGGCCAATAAACACAAGCAATGAACATTAGACTGATGGAAATCTGTTCTTTGGTCTGATGAGTCCAAATTTGAGATTTTTGGTTCCCAAACGCCGTGGCTTTGTGAGACACAGAGTAGGTGAACGGATGACCTCCGCATGTGTGGTTACAACCGTGAAGCATAGAGGAGGAGGTTTGACTGTGTGGGGATGCTTTGCTGGTTACACTGTTTGTGATTTATTTAGAATTCAAGGCACACTTAACCAGCATGGCTACCACAGCATTCTGCAGCAATATGCCATCCCATCTGGTTTGGGCTTAATGACAGGCTTTTCAACAGGACAACGACCCAACACACCTCCAGGCTGTGTAAGGGCTATTTGACCAAGAAGGTGAGAAATGGAGTGCTGCATCAGATAGCCAGGCCTCCATAATCACCTGACCTCAACCCAATTGAGATGGTTTGTGATAAGTTGGACCGCAGAGTGAAGGAAAAGCAGCCAACAAGTGCTCAGCATATGTGGGAATTCCTTCAGGACTGTTGGAAAAGCATTCTAGGTGAAGCTGGTTGAGATAATGCCAAGAGTGTGCAAAGCTGTCGTCAAGGCAAAGAGTGGCTACTTTGAAGAATCTCAAATATAAAATATATTTGGATTTATTTAACACTTCTTTGGTTACTACATGATTCCAAATGTGTAATTTCATGGTTTGACGTCTTCACTGTTATTCTACAATGTAGAACATTTTAAAAATAAAGAAAAACCCTTGAATTAGTAGGCGTGTCCAAACTTTTGACTGGTACTGCATATCAGAAAAGCCACGAGAATTATAAATAAATATCAATCATGGCTGCATGGACTACAAAATACATGACTGTGCATGGCATGGCATCTATGTTGAATAACTTCTGCATTTCTCTCACAGAGTGCTATATGAACAGCGGAGCACTCAGTACCTCATTCATTACGGCTCTAAGAATATATGGTGTGATGGGTGGCTGCCATGAGTTGGCCGAGGCCCTTGTAATAGAAGAGAAAATACTAAACAAACACACCAGCCCATTACCCCTGGTACTAATGCATTCCTCGACGCTAAGTTCCTTTTGTGTCTGTGCGTGTATGACTGTGTGTGTGTGTGTGTGTGTGTGTGTGTGTGTGTGTGTGTGTGTGTGTGTGTGTGTGTGTGTGTGTGTGTGTGTGTGTGTGTGTGTGTGTGTGTGTGTGTGTGTGTGTTGTGTGTGTGTG
>NC_036875.1:12408606-12460368 GCF_002910315.2 Salvelinus sp. IW2-2015 | reverse complement strand
GCACAATCAGAAAACGATGAAGGACGCTTTCTGAGAAGTGACAATTAATTTGAATAATGCTATTCAGCCAAACGGGCTGTGACTGGATTTATGACCCATGGCTGACATGCGCTGCACGTGTTCTTTGAGAGAAAGTTAAATATTTCTGCTTTTTAATTCCTCAAGTGACAGCAAGGCATTGTGTGATCATGGAGGCATGGATAAATTAAGGATGCTCCATCTCCGTCGACCATTGAATATTCAACAATGACCACTTATCAAAACCTTCCAGAACAATGTGTGAATGTGCTCAAGCAAACGAGTGTGTAGCGTGCATGTGTTTATGTGTCATGTTCACTTGGAAATATGCACACACACACACACACACACACACACACACACACCACACACACAACACAACAACACACACACAACACACCACAACACACCACACACACACAACACACACACAACCACCACACTCTAATTGTTGTGTATCTTTCTCACTCTCTCTCTCTCTCTCTCCATGTTCTCTACACACAAAGATCAAACGATGATGAAGTAAGGCCCTTTGAGCACAGTTTAGTGTTGTGTTCACCAGACAGCTCTGAACATCCTCATGTGAAACCCGCCCCCCACCCCCACCCCCCCCCCCCCCCCCCCCCCCGGCACGTTCGTGTCCTAGCTGCGCGCAGACAAACACAAATACACACAGATCCACCTTGTTACCATGCATGTCAGGAGAAAAACTCATTTTCAATAAGCAAGTCCAAGCACAATACCATAATGACTACTGATTAAATTAACAGAGGGTGTGAATGAGGATTGTTGAGTTACAGCCAGGGAAGAGCCAGCCTATCAGCAGCCTTCTGTCTGCACTGTTAACTCTTATCACTTATGGAAAAACCACATGATTTCATGTTTCGGACATGTAAAAGTGTATGTGGTGTCGTGACTTTACGTGACTGTTATTTATTTAATCAACTTMCTATGTTTAATTGTTACCCGATTAAATGAATAATGTAACAATTAACTCAGTAGGATTTGGGGCACCACGGAAGAGGTGTTTAAAGAGTTACCATCTCCCGAATTAAACTCTATAAGGTATATATCTATTTCATCAATAAACAGTMATCTTATTAATCACTCGGGCTCCCGAGTGGCGCAGCGGTCTAAGGCACTGTCGCTCAGTGCAAGAGRGCATCACTACAGTCCCTGGTTCAAATCCAGGCTGTATCACATCAGGCTGTGATTGGGAGTCCCATAGGGCGATGCACAATTGGCCCAGCGTTTGGCCAGGGTAGGCTGTCATTGTTAATAAGAATTTGTTCTTAAATGACTTGTCTAATTAAATAAAGGTTAAATAAAAAATACATTAAAAAAATTTACCTCTTATCATGTCGTCATTCTGAACAGTCGTAACCTCATACATCTGCAAAAAACCCAGCCTTACTCATGATTCAGTACTACACAAATTGGTTTCATTATTTATTCACTAACTAACTAAATAATAACAGGATAACATACACACTTAATACATGAGACAAAGGTCCCAAGCGGACTTTTACAATTTGGTGGCTTTCTACACAACGACATGGAGAGAGAGAGAGAGAAAAAGACACATCGTTGATATGTTGCATAACTATTCTCACAGTAATCATATAGTTTGCGCACAAACCACTGTCGTTTTGGAAAAATAAATCATAAATGTTTTTACGTGTGAGTGCCTTTGTTCGCCATTTATCTCTGTCGGAACCAACCCTCCTTAGGAAGGTTGATGGSCTTTTAGCGGCAAGCTGTATGGCTCTGATTGTCCAAAAGGGGTCTCCCCTTTCCCGTCTCTTACTGTTGTTCACTCTGGAAGATAGATAGCCAGCCGAGCATAGTAGGATAGTCTCACTTAGAATCGCTTTTCTAGATATTTGACTCAAGACAGCTGTCTCAGGGATTGTCTGAGAGGAGTTTGTTTTCTCCCTTGTGTTGGTATTCAGGATTCGGACCACGATGGACATGAGCTGCAGCTCGCCGTCTCTCTGGTCTAAAGGAAGGTGAGTTTACTACTTCACCTCGTGTTGAGTTTCAAAGTTCCAACCATTTCAAAAATGTAGGTCCTGCCTCACATTTCCTGGTCTAATGTTAATCTCTGTTGGCAATCCTTTTATASACTCTGGCAAAAGGGGACAGTTCCGCCAGTATGACACACTCTCTGACCTCACTCGGGGTGTGGCTACTTACTTGTACAAAGTTATGTAAAACTATTATCTCTTATGGCTCTTAAAATCACACTCCTATCTTAACAAAAATACTTTCATACTTTTTCATATTCCACACACAATGTTAAGGATAGAGACCACATACCTACTGGTGTAAACAACTTTCAAATTACAGTATTTTATCCATACCAATTTTTATAACATCACAAAATAAAAACCAATATTACATAATTTTTCTATAGCTCCCCACTGACCATTTCCCATGTTCTTATGTTAGAAATATTGTTCCAGTATTYACTTTTTTGAACGTGTTACAGTTTCGGCAGGAAACAGTCTTATCAAAGACAATTCCTTTCGCCAATACTGGAGGGGAAAAGAGAATCCTCTTCTACTTAAATTTACAACAGGGCATGAGGTGTCAAAACCCCCACACCAGTTCCCTCCTCCCCTCTCCTGTGGRTGAGAGAAGGTCTGGTTACTGTCAGCCATTGCCAAGCATATCTGACCCATTCTGATCCTCACAGGACAGTCTTGATAGTGTTTTTGAAACACTTCACATGTGAAGATATTTGACATGAAATTTCACAGGTAATGCCCTGCCAACAAAAATTTGTGTTTTCAATTTTGACATACAGTACATGATTGCATTGTGTATGTTTATTTACACAGTAATTATTACTCAACATGTCCTCACCTGGGAATTGAACTCACAACCTCTTGGTTTACTGCATTCCAATCGACCTGCAATGCCACCATGTCTGYGTCAATGATTGATTTGACCTGCATTCTGACACTTGGGACATGAAAAACAACATCAGCTTTGTATAATGTTATATTTATCATAGTGATTCAGGTGTAACATTAAAGCAGAATATTATGCTCCAATAACATTAGACAACTATACAGATAACCTTAAAATTGCTGAAATAAGTAAATGTAATCAATGATGAGAGAAAAGTCAGAATAACTTATAATTAAATTAGCAGTCCAAATGGCACTCTTTTGCTAAGTGCAGAGATGTATTATAGGTAATGAATCCAGGGGCGCAACCTTCACTGGGGAAAGAAATTGCATTTTTGAAATGGCATTTTTGTCCCCCCCAGTTTTATCATTAGAATGTGATACAAAAGAGGGGCAACGGTGTGCTTTAGGAGCACACGGACGCCTCCTAACGGTCGGGTAGGCTGTTGGAGTGCTTTATCCGAACGGATAAAAAAWATATATATCAAAAGTTGTGACCTTGAAAGAATCTGTTCGTGACACAGCAGAAAGATCAGTGTACCCCAAATCCAGTGGTTGTGAGTTCAAATCCCAGGTGGGGTCATATTGAACGTCATCACTAAGTGATCATGTCAAATGTAATCATATTGATTTGAAGATGTTTACACTATTTTAACTGTACAGCATACCACTTACCTTATTAAAAACCCCAAACCATTTCACTACTAATGTGAAGTTCCTGGACTAACCTCTCTTCCTGGATGAACCTCTCTTCCTGGACTAACCTCTCTTCCTGGACTAACCTCTCTTCCTGGACTAACCTCTCTTCCTGGACTAACCTCTCTTCCTGGACTAACCTCTTCTTCCGGACTAACTCTCTTCTTGGACTAACCTCTCTTCCTGGACTAACCTCTCTTCCTGGACTATCTCTCTCTTTCCTGGACTAACCTCTCTTCCTGGACTAACCTCTCTTCCTGGACTAACCTCTCTTCCTGGACTAACCTCTCTCCTCCCTGGACTAACCTCTCTTCCTTGACAACTCTCTTTCCTGGACTAAACCTCTCTTCCTGGACCTAACCTTCTTCCTGGACTAACCATCTCTTTCCTGGACTAACCTCTCTTCCTGGACTAACCTCTCTTCCTGGACTAACCTCTCTTCCTGGACTAACCTCTCTTCCTGGATTAACCTCTCTTCTCACATGACCGAATGCATAGATTAAGCGAAGTAACGTTTCTCTTAAACAGCCAGTGATTACTATTAACATATTTCATTGTCTGAGATGTCACGCCCTAAAAACACACCACGATCCTTGGATAGMTTTTCAGAATTCACAGATATATTGGCTCACATGGAAAAYTAAAGGAATTGAAACCGTAAATGACTTGGTAATAGGAAATACAGTTATTTCCATGACTGAATTTAAATGCCATTTTGGACTGACCAATGTAGACATTTTCAAATACATGCAACTTAAATGTTTAATATAACGAAATATCAATCTGAAATATTTTGGACATCAGAGCAATGTTGAGGGAATTCTATTTGAGACTGTAAARGATACTCATATGATAGGCAAGATGCACAAAACCTTACAGAAAGCCTATCCAACTAACAACTAACTTAGAAAAAATTATTAACTATTCGAACCAAGACTTAAAAAGAACTGATATTGGCACAAGATGGAAGGAGTGTTGGAATATAACTAACAAAAATGCATGCTTAATCCTTTATAAACTAAAGTACAGAATTTATTATGTAAAAGACAAAATTCAGAAATTCTACAGCACAATGGAAGGCCCTGGCACCACTCCGCCAGGGCCTTCACCTCCTCCTTGTAGGCTGTCTTGTCATCATTGGTAATTAGGCCTACTATTGTTGTGTTGACTGCAAACTTGATGATTGTTGGAGGCGTGTGTGACCACGCAGTCATGGGTGAACAGGGAGTACAGGAGGGGGCTGAGGACACACCCTTGTGGGGCCCCAATGTCAAGGATCAGCRTAGTGGAGGTGTTGTTTCCTACCTTTACCACCTGGGGGCGGCCCGTCAGGAAGTTCAGGACCCAGTTGCACAGGGCGGGATTAGACCCAGGGCCCTGAGCTTAATGATGACCTTGGAGGGTACTATGGTGTTGAATGCTGAGCTATAGTCAATGAACAGCACTCTTACATAGGTGTTCCTCTTGTACAGATGGGTGGAGCAGTGCAATGGCGATGGCGAGGTGATATGATCCTTGACTAGTCTCTCAAAGCACTTCATGATGACAGAAGTGAGTGCTACGGGGYGATAGTCATTAAGTTAAGTTACCTTTGCCTTCTTGGGTACAGGAACAATAGTGGATATCTTGAAGCATGTGGGGACAGCAGACTGGGATAGGGAGAGATTGAATATGTCCGTAAACACACCAGCCAGCTGGTCTGCGCATGCCCTGAGGACGTGGCTAGTATTGCCATCTGAGCCAGCAGCCTTGCGAGGGTTAACACGATGAAATGTTTTACTCACGTCAGCCACGGAGAACGAGAGCAGCCCGTGTCTGTGGCACTGTGTTATCCTCAAAGCGRGCGAAGAAGATGTTTAGCTTGTCTGGGAGCAAGACATTGGTGTTGGCGACGTGGCAGGTTTTCCCTTTGTAATCCGTGATTTTCTGGAGTCCCTGCTACATATGTCTCGTGTCTGAGCCGTTGAATTTCGACTCCACTTTGTCTCTGTACCAACTTTTGCCTGTTATTTTTTTAACCTTTATTTAATTAGGCAAGACAGTTAAGAACAAATTCTTATTTATAATGACAGCCTACCCCGGCCAATGCTGGGAGCCACCCAATGGCACTCCCAATCACGGCCGGATGTGATGCAGCCTGGATTCGAACCAGGGACTGCAGTGACACCTCTTGCACTGAGATGCAGTGCCTTAGATRGTTGTGCCACTCAGGAGCCTTACAAAAGGAATAACTGCACTGTTTGTAATCAACCATATTCCCAGTCACCTTGCCATGGTCAAATGCGGTGGTTTTCGCTTTCATTTTTGCGCGAATTCTGCCATTTATCCACTGTTTTTGGTTTGGGTAGGTTTTAATATTCACAGTAGGAACAACATCCCCTATACACTTACTGATGAACTCGCGTCAGTGTATACGTCAATGTTATTCTGAGGCAACACAGAACAAAGGCCTCTAATCAACAGTGGCATTTATTTTCAATTAACTCTGCAACTCTTACAACTATTTACTTTTTTCACAACTGCCAAACAAAGACATACTAAAATATATAAAAGTGAATTTAAAAAATATATATAAAGGGTATTTCATGCTGAAACCCTCATATTAAACACAAATGGTATTCACTGCATTGCTTTATATTTATGATAGTGTTTTACAGCTTTGTTGTTACATTTTTTATTTTATTATTTTATATACTTGAAATGTGATAAGGCTGAAGTAATCTGAAGTACCCAAAAGAGCCACTAGATGTCTTGTGATAAATTACATAAAATTCTTGTAGTTTACTGGTAAACTTTGACAGTTTCCAGAAATTTACCCTCTCTTTGCAACCGTATCTGTGCCTAAGGGGGGAATTCAGACAATCATCTCTATCCATTCTTGTACAAAAGGCAGCTAAAAAGCATATTCTCGAATCACTAGAGGTCGACGCTACAGACTTCCTAAGAACATGAGCCAAACCATAGATCCAGTGATCGATGAATACAGAGAGAGCTGTCCTCATGGCTCAAGTCACTATCAGCCGCTGGTACCCAATGGCAGTCAGGGAATTCCTCTCTAAACCAGGGATTTACAGGGGCGAAAGAGGAGAGAAAGAGAGAGAAAAGAGAAGAGCCCAAAAGGCAAAGAGTATAAAGACTCTGTGGGAGTCGTTGGTGAGGGATCAGATAAGACATTACCTTTGAATTAGCGACCCTTGACCTTGACTGTGAAGACGAGAGGTGTTGCGTCTACTCCAAGAGCAGACATACACACACACACACACAGGCAGGCACACACAAACACACACGCACGCACACACATACCCCACACACACACCGTGTGTGCTTCAATCTGTCATTACATCCATGGCCACCCTGTAAAATCAAATAGCTCGTTATGAGGTTCTCCAATAAATATCGAATAACAGAGAGCTCCCTGTTTTGTTACTCCATCTCCTTACAACCCATTTCCCATGTGTTTCCCTCAGATACAAGACCAGAATCAAGCCTATACATCTACTGGACATGAGGCTTCTCACTGTTCAGCAGTGGTGTAAAAATGCTTTAAAGTAATACTTAAGTATTTTTKGGGGGTATCTATACTTTACTATTTATATTGTTGACCACTTTTACTTCACCCAAAAGTACTCATTATATTTTGAATTCTGAACAGGACAGGAAATTCACACACATCCCTCGTCATCTCTACTGACTCTGATCTGGCGGACAAGGAGACTAGGTGTGTGTGTGAGAGAGAGAGAGAGAGAGAGAGACAGAGAGACAGAGAGAAAGAGAGAGTTAGAACAGTGTCCTACCTTACATTAGCCAGTAGAATAGAGTTGACAGTGAGGTGATGGGAGTCAGTCGACAGACCAGCAGTACAGATATATTTATCCACTCATTAGAGCCTCTTCACTGGTCAGATACTGTATAACACCCTGCCCACTGCAATACCTCCTCAGCTAACATCTGTCAAAGTCTCCACTTAGTATAATACAAGACTAGTAGGAGGTGAAAAATACCTTCTCAGTCTAGACAGACATTGTATTACAGTAATATCCAGGGAGATGTTAATATATGTAGAGATGTTTTCCAGACAGTACAGTATGCAATAACAGTTGGTATGTTGTTGTGACAATCTATAGGCTGTTTAGATTTTTTCTGTATTATRTAAAACATGTCTACTGATATTTGAAGGATCATAATTACACCTAACATGACATTGTACACCAGCTGAGATGTAATGTCTTTGCTCACCACAATGCATCAAATGAAATCCCACCCATTGTTCAGAGACTRGGCTACAACAGGGAAAAGCAATGTTTGACAACCCATTGTTAAGCAATGTCTTGAATCATCACAGTCATCGGCTATTCACACCGAAGTCGGACCAACTGGGTTCGATCCCAGGTATCCTGCATGTCACAAGCCTGTATAAGCCCGCTGAGCTAACRCCTAGTCATCAGCTACGGGAGCCAATGCAAGTTAGAGGTCTCAGTCAAGGTGACTCATCAAGTTAGCATGGTTTGTCGAACCACCTCTGTTTCTMTCCCTCCCTGCACTTCAACTGCGGTCAGGACTTATGAGCCAAGGTGCTTGGCTACAGTAAGARAGGACGTAGTCACTGTCACAACGGAATTGGTCTCACTTTCTCACCCAACGTCTGCCMTGCACAGCAGAGACTCACCGTTCAGAATAATGATATGTTGCGCCACAGCGCAGTTCCACACTGCGACGCTCCAGTGGAAAAGTGCTCGCTCCTCCTGACTCTCCACCATGTGTGGAAAACGTGCAATTAAATATGCCAAAGTTGCTGTGGTTTGTTTTGAGGAGAATGGCCTGGACTACCCTCTGATGCCTGTAAAAGTCAACACCACAGAGGAAATAGGATAATATCACTGTGGATAGAGGAAGCAGTGCTGTATTAGGACAATTGAATATGTGAGGAGACTTAAAGCATAAAAAGACAGACAGTGGGGAAGAGGAGAAGAGGCGTGAAAGAGACTAACCAGAACACCTTACAGCTTTCCATACCATCAGCAGGATGCTTGGTGAGTCTGACCTCATCGTTTGATCCCACCTCTCCCTCGGTCACACATATTGTCAGCTCCATGTTTAGCATCTTTAATTACCTCTGCTTGTGCATGTTTATCAGTACACCCCTACTGGGTTGATTACCATTGACCGGGACCATTCCTCTCATCTCTTCAGTCACTTTGGACCATTTAGCACCATCGAGATTTGATAAAGATGCACAAGAGCCTGAGTTAGAGGCAGGTTACAACCACAAAGGAAAGAGTTTTAATCAGTTCCAGATTCAGATTGGGGCTGCGAGACCCTCACTAATTGGGTAACAGTGGTGGGAGTGCGTGGTTGGTGAAAATGGGGGTCGTGGGAGAGGGAGGTGGGCACATCCATTGGGGACAGCAAATTTACATATAAATGGGCTGGTAAATACGCTCCTGCACATACAGCGCTGTACGTTATTGGCTGAAAGTCGAGTATAATGAATATCTTCCTTCGATCAGAAGAATCGCAAGAGCAGGTTCTCTCATTTTGTGAACGAAAAACAACCAATCATGGGGGATAGTTTGGATGCTACATTTTCAATTACCAAGGTCCATGCACAACACAGGGTTAGTCATTACCCCTGAGCAGCAACTCTGTTCTAAGGGGCCTTCTGGATGAGAGGGGGAGGGCTTCGGGTCGTCTGAGAGGGAAATCAATCAGAGTGGGTATTATGTCATTTCCTCCAGAACAACCCCTCTTGAATCAAAGTGTCAATGCCACTAGAGCAAGAGGATCGTATACGTTCACAATACATCCCGAATGCAACCTCTTATAGGGGTTTTCACCGTGAGTGAACTGGGGAACGGCCTATTTGAATATAAATTGAAAGATGAGCTATTAAAAAGAAAAGGTATTTTATGTTACTTGTGTGAAAAGGCGGTTACATTCTGTATTAATATATTCCTGGAGAATAAAGGCTAATTGGATTAGTATTGTTTTGATGTGGTCTAAAGGAGATTTGGTCATAGGAGGTTTCTGATATCACCCGCTATCTCATTCACTTCCAGATCACCGAGGTAAAGCACATACATGCCATAAACCCCCACACACAGGGGCTAAAAGTAGAGTGCAGAGCGCACCTACTGTCCAATAAAGAGGCAGATTTAATCTCTCTCGTTGATCCACTGAGGTTTATTGTCCATTAATCTTCGCAATCAACAGTAGCCTAGGCCAAGGCTCCTTTCATTCTCTCTCTCTCTCTCTCTCTTTCTCTCTCTCTCTTTCTCTCTCTCTTTCCTCAGCAGCAGGCACACGTGAGGTGAGCAGCCGGAACCAGTTTCAGCTGGACATAAGTGATACGTTTTATTGAGTTGCAATTGGCTGACACAGATAACAAGCTTGCGYAGTTCTTCTCAACCACACATTAAATTAACTGAGAACGGGTCCAATAGGGCACAGTCTGTTAAGATATTTTAATTGCGCATTCCCGAAACACGTGGAAATTGTGTCAGACCTGACCCAGATCAGAGACAAAAGTCTAAATTTTTAACCCGGACCCTCTCTGGTCAAAGGTTGTATCTTGGAATTTCGGTTCTTTTGGACCTGCGAAGACCTCTACATTGCAGCCACCATATGTTCATCGACGAAAACATGTTATCATAACCATATTATGTTSTATTGATTATTAATTGTATTTATTACCTATCTTATACAGGTACTGTAGTGAGATGACAAGTTCAAATTGTGTTACTGTTTGATATCCTCCTAGCCTGGCTGACGCAACTCATTTGGTACGCAGCCGAGAGAGAAATCTGTGACACATTGGTCGTGACAAGATTCTGTTGTAAATGCAGCATTAGCGCAGCAAGGGGCTAAGTTTTGATTGGTTCTCTGAATGTTTTGTTTTCTTTCCTGGGGGATTGAGACCTCACGTTGTTTGTATTGGAAGTGGGCGGCGCTCAGGGGCTGTGTGTGGYTGTCCATGTGGGTGTTTCAGTGAGAAAGACAAAGAGGAGAACCAATCAGTAAAAAAAAAACACAGCCCCCTTCATTATCAACGCCTCGTGCCGAGAACATCAAAAGAGCCTTTCCAGATTGGGAAGTCAGGAGGACGCCGAGTTAGGTGTTAGCCAGACTATCATCCTCCACCCTCAGTTTAAAAACAACACTGTATTGCACGCCTGAATCATATCGTTCTGTTATGTAACCCACATCAGGCTCTGGATGTAACACCTCATGTAATTTGTTCTTCTTCCTCCTTCCAAACATGTGATTTTAGAATTAGCTGACAACGGCAATCAGCATGACAGTAAATAGTGAAATCGGGCCACGCGGCCCCGAATCTCTCCATTCCTCCCTCCTTCTCYCGCTCCCTTGACTCTTTCTCTCCTGCGAAGAACATCCCTGTTTGTTCTCCTAATCCTGCAGGGCTCCATTGTCTGCTAAGCCCGGTGTGAAACAGGATAAGGCTGATAGACAGACAGCATCAGTCCCGCAGAGGAGAGGAATAGGAGACACAGCTCTGAGTATTCAGGCCTAAGACTTAACGCCATAGTACTGAGCGCACCTCTGCACTGAATGCTGTGTGTGTGCTGCACTGAAATGTGGCTATGTGTGTGTGCGTGTGTGTGTGTGTGTGTGTGTGTGTGTGTGTGTGTGTGTGTGCGCGCGCGCTCTGGATAAGTTCCTAGATCTTCATCTCTGTTCCTGTTTAGTAATGGAGACAGGATGAGAGGGGAGGCTGTGTGTGTGTGTGTTTGCACTCTTGTGCCTGTGTGTCTTGATCAGTAGCCGTCCTGTCATCCAAACCCCTCAACACCCCTAAGGAGACGTGACCCATGATTGAGCGGAGAAAGGTGCATGACTTTGCCCTGTTGGCCTTGTTGCTGATAGCCTGTCCATTCAGCTTAATACAGGTCAGTCTGTCCATTCATGGGAATACAAGACTGCTCCTCTCCTCTGAGCTGAGACCCTGAGCTCTGCTCTCCTCTGCTGCTTGGCCATCACAATCACGCCAGCCAGTTTGACAACAGCCAGATGTTCACCTTGGTCTATATCACATCACACACCGCACCGCTGGTTGCTCAGCATCAAGGCTACAGCATTATATGAGCGATGGCCTTGTGAGGATCACGACTAAAAATGGACTGACCAACCGATGGATCAACCAACCAGTGAAGCTGGGCAGGGGTACAGCCATGGGTGGACCTGGGAGTGCATAGGCCAACCCACTGGGGAGCCAGGCCCAGCAAATCAGAATGAGTTTTTCCCCACAAAAGGGCTTTATTACAGACAGAAATACTCTTTCGTTTCATCAACTGTCCGGGTGGCTGGTCTCAAATGATCCCGCAGGTGGAGAAGCCGGATGTGGATGTCCTGGGCTAGGTTACACGTGGTCTGCGGTTGTGAAGCCGATTGGACGTACTGCCAAATTCTATAAAATGACGTTGAAATTAAATTCTTTGGTGGACATTCCTGCAGTTAGTCAGCATGCCAATTGCACRCTCCCTCAAAATTTGAGACATCTGTGGCATTGTGTTGTGTGACAAAACTGCTAATTTTAGAGTGGCCTTTTATTGTCCCCAGCACAAAGTGCACCTGTGTAATGACCATGCTGTTTAATCAACTTGCTGATATGCCACCCCTGTCAGGTAGATGGATTATCTTGACAATAGGAGAAATGCTCACTAACAGGAATGTAAACAAATGTGTGCACACATTTGAGAGAAATATGCTTTTTGTGCATATGGACAATTTCTGCCATCTTTTATTTCCCATGAAACATGGGACCAACAATTTACATTTATATTTTTGTTCAGTATAATTCCAGTCTGAATGGCCATTGATTTCCACTGTGGCAGACTCACCACACGTGAAGAAAAGTGACGGGYTTCAGTGCACTCAGAGCAGACTGGTGCTTTGTTTGTTTTGCTCAAGCTATTCTCATCACATAAGAGCCAGTGGAAAGTTGAAAATAAAATTAATGAAAAACACAATGTGTGACTAGTTTCAGGAAACACGAGAGCCATTTGAATGTAACGTTTTTTTAAATGTTTTTTTTTGTTGCATAAATGCCTTCTGGAAAATGTGAACTTTCATGTGCCTTAATAACAAACTCGTATGCCATCTGTAAATATGAATAAAATGATTCAATTACGAGCCTAGTTGGTTTAGCCACAGAAAAAGTCAGCAACCTTCCCGCTAGCCATGAATATCTGAGATAATGAGTGGGCTGGACATGCCGAGAGATGGGTTCGGATTGGTCTGCCATATTGCACACTTCTGTCTATTTGAGCTGGTCAGTATGTGTTGGTAATCCTGTCTACACAAACTGTAGAACTGTATAAGTGTTGCKCTCCACTTTCTGGAGGACCGAGTTTTGAAATCAGTGGAATTAGAGTCTGATAGCTAAGGAGATGGTAGTTATAGCCTAATGTTAGCTAGCTAACATTGAACCTGGTTGGTTAGCTACCTGCAGTTTCATGTAGTAATGTCATGAGTTGGAATTATTGTTCATTGTTTACCTAGCTAACTAGCTATGTGTCTTAACAAAAGATTCCACTGYACAAGAAACCATTTCAATAGAATGTCACTATAACACTGTTGATAGACGTAGCTGGTAAATTGACAAATTTACGAAYGCTCAACACCCRTTGAAAATGACCGGTGTCAGTAAACGTTGGCAAAAAAAGTGTAAATTGTTGCCAGTAGCACGGTTGCAGTCACCAACGGTAACATAAAAACAGCCTAACCAGCTCTGCTAGGGCCAGTAAAATGGTCAGTGAGCTGTTCTCTCATTTGTGTCTGGAAGTAGCTAGCAAGCTAGCCAATGTTAGCCAGTTAACTTGGGTGCTTGACTTCTGTTGTTAGGACAGAACGCTAAAGGACAAAACGCAAAAGTTTAAGAGGGTGGAAACGATGCTGAATGGGTGTTGGTACCAAAATATTCAAAGGCCATTTTCTCAAAAATGAGGATACAAGTTTATCAACTTTCRAAGCAGAATTACTTTCCAATTGTTCCTGTAGTGTATGATATACAATTGTCTAGCTCCGAGTTTCTACTTTTATCCAAAGTAAAAAACACAATTTCAAATTTTGCTACATAAGACCAAATCAAGCCGGTCGGTTACATATATTTGAAGTCACTTGTGATGCTTGACAGACACGTCTTCTCTTCTCTGTTGGTCTCTGATTCATATCCTTTCACGCACCTGGGGCGGCAGGTAGCCTAGAAGTTCGAGCATTGGGCCAAAAACYGAAAGGTTGCTAGATCGAATCCCCGAGCTGCCAAAGTAAAAATATGTTGTTCTGCCCCTGAACAAGGCAGTTAACCCACTGTTCCTAGCCCGTCATTGAAAATAAGAATTGGTTCTGAACTGACTTGACTAGTTAAAATAAAAAATCCCCATATACATTGTGTACAAAACATGACAGATTATCCAGGTGAAAGCTATGATCCCTTACCGATGTCACTTGTTCAATCAGTGTAGGAAAGAGAGGAGAGGCTAAAGAAGGATTTTTGAGACATGGATTGTGTATGTGTGCCATTCAGAAGGTGGATGGGCAAGACAAATGATTTAAGTGCCTTTGAACAGGGTATGGTAGTAGGTGCCAAATGCACGGGTTTGAGTGTGTCAAGAACTGCAACGCTGCTGGGTTTTTCACGTTCAACAGTTTCCCGTGTGTATCAAGAATGGTCCACCACCCAAAGGACATCCAGCCAACTTGACACAAMTGTGAGAGGTATTGGCGTCAACATGGGCCACCATCCCTGTGGAACGCTTTCAACACTTTGTAGAATCCATGCCCCGATGAATTGAGGCTGTTCTGAGGGCAAAGGGAGGGAAGGGTGCAACTCAATATTAGGAAGGTGTTCTTCATGTTTTGTGCACATACTGTATATTGTAGACTTGGTTCAGTAAAGACCAGTAAAGCACTCAGTATTTTAGTTAACCTGTCATACCCCATCAGAACCCAAAATATAATATTGTTTTACTCCAGTGTTAATTAAACAATGTCATTGTAAATAAACACTACATAGGCTTCAAACATGGCTAAAACTATAATTTTGATATCACGGATGTTTTTATCAAAACAGCGGCAGGGTCAGCTTTGTTATTGTGTGAACTGCATATAGCCCCTATAAGACCAATGTACTGTAGCAGTCCCTGTTGTTGTCCTCTATATTTAAATGTTGTCGTGTTTGACATAATCATCTGTCTGTATTACATCAACCCTCGTTCTTTCCTTCAYGCTTTATTCACTAAAAGATGGGATACTCCCACTCCCTTTCTTTTTATCTTCCTTCTGCCTAGAGGTATACTGTATGTCTCATGGTATGACTGATTTTCATGGAGAAAAATATATTTAGCAATCAAAATTCATCGGTTTAACCCTTCTGGCTGAGTTACCAGCCTGGTCTCATAGACCAGATGTAACATAGTAAACTCAAATCCRGGACACTCAAATGAGTATGACATGTAACGTTTGGTACATAAGACCGAAGGTTACATTAAGGCAAAAGGGAAAGGAGGGTGTAATGTAATCTCCTAACACCCCACAGGTTATGTGTTCGAATCTCATCACRGACAACTTTAGCATTTTAGAAAACATGCATCTACTTACTACTTTTTAGCTACTTTGAAACTACTTAGCATGTTAGCTAACCCTTCCCCTAACATTAACACTTTAAGCTAACTCCTAACCTTAACCATAACCCCTAGCCTAGCAAACATTAGCCACCTAGCTAACATTAGTGTTAGCCACCTAGCCACCTAGCTAACGTTAGCCACAACAAATGGCACATTCGTAACATATAAAGATTGTAATTCGTAACATATTATACAGATTGTAATTCATAACATATCATACAAGATGGATTATCGGCGTCCACAAATTAATACGTACCATACCAACCATATCATCCAGGATTTTAATTTACTATGTTACATCTACTCCTGAGTCCAGGTTGGAGTTAGGCATACAGCATGTAATCACCATAGCCAACAATCACAAGCTAATATAATAAAACACACAGTATATCCTGCCAGAGTAATGGAGGTTTTATGAAACATGCTCACGTGATGAGTAGGGTTGCAAAAATCTGGTATCTTTCCCCCAAATTCCCAAGTTTTCCATAAGTGCTTTGGGAAAATTACCTGAATTTTGAAACCTAGTGATGAGTAACCCTGCCTGAGAACAGAAGAATTGCATAATTTTCCTGATCTTAGACTTTASCTCAGCGGGCCAACACAGTTTTGTGGCTATATTTGGTTTGAGGCAGTTGGTTACATCCGTCTATGTCACTTCAGTCTCTAGCGCCGATAATGTACTGTATAATTTATCAACTTCAGCAGCCTGCACACTAATGTGTCCTATTTTCAACCTGTATGTCAACATGCTATCAGCATATTTTAACCCCTGATGTGCTCTGACTACTCACTTCCCAAGGAAAAAGAAAACACTTTACACATTTAAAGAGTCATTCATCATATTGCCATGAGCCACACATGGGACCCCACATAATTTAATGTTTGACCCCAGCAAACGATCCCCTCCCAGGCATGTAATCTGTACAGCTAACAAACTGTCCAGGTAGTATCAGCTCACCCATGACGAGTAATACCCTCTTAGCATACTTATCCAACCATGCTTGATCACCTCTAGGGGAGAGTGGGGTAAGTTGAGCCATTTGTTTTACAATCAGCATCATTCTGTCAAGGGAAACGTAGTATTCTTTCTAACAARGACATCTACATATATCTCAGAATGTTGTGTATCCCTGGAAATAATCAGAATTCATCTAAACATTWCAATTTTGAAAACATAACTTTATCTCTTGACACAACTTACCCCGGGTGTGGGGTAAGTTGAGCAGCTTTGGGGTAAGTGGGTGCTAGTGTCCTGTGACAGTGGGTGATGGTGCTGGTAGGTCAAAGTTAAATTCATGGAACGGGGGTGTGGTATATTGTATACCTTAAATGTATGCCAACATTTACATATAGATCTCTGTTCAATATCACTTACCCTTCAACTTGTGGCTCAGTTGGTAGAGCATGGCGCGTGCAACGCCAGGGTTGTGGGTTCATTCCCCACGGGGGGACCAGGATGAATATGTATGAACTTTCCAATTTGTAAGTCGCTCTGGATAAGAGCGTCTGCTAAATGACTTAAATGTAAACTTCATGACCAGTTGTCTGAGACAGGGACGTTGTTTCAATGTGCCAATGCATAGGCTAGTTCTCTGCATTTGAAGCAACTAAGTCCATGAGACTGGTACGAAAGATTCTTGATATGTTTTGCGACCTCAGACTCCATGTCATCAGATAGGACCTTGTGTGTCTCTGCTWCTCCATCATAGCCTCTCTTTCTCACAGGTACAAGTCGAAGTCGGAAGTTTACATAAACGAGTTAATGACTCCAACCTAAGTGTTTCAACCACTCCACAAATTTCTTGTTAACAAACTATAGTTTTGGCAGGTCGGTTAGGACATCTACTTTGTGCATGACAAGTCATTTTTCCAACAATTGTTTACAGACAGATTATTACACTTAGAATTCACTGTATCACAATTCCAGTGGGTCAGAAGTTAACATACACTAAGGTGACCGTGCCTTTAAACAGCTTGGAAAATTCCAAAAAAAGGATGTCATAGCTTTAGAAGCTTCTGATAGGCTAATTGACATAATTGGAGTCAATTGGAGGTGTACCTGTGGATGTATTTCAAGGCCTACCTTCAAACTCAGTGCCTCTTTGCTTGACATCATGGGGAAATCAAAAGAAATCAGTCAAGACCTCAGAAAAAAATATTGTAGACCTCCACATGTCTGCAATTTCCATGCAGCCGTCATACCGCTCAGGAAGGAGACGCATTCTGTCTCCTAGAGAAGAACGTACTTTGATGTGAAAAGTGCAAATCAATCYCAGAACAACAGCAAAGGACCTTGTGAAGATGCTGCTGGAGGAAACAGGTACAAAAGTATCTATATCCACAATAAAACGAGTCCTATATCAACATAACCTGAAAGGCCGCTGAGCAAGGAAGAAGCCACTGCTCCAAAATCACCATAAAAAATCCAGACTACGGTTTGCAACTGCACATGGGTACAAAGATCGTACTTTTTGGAGAAATGTTCTCTGGTCTGATGAAAAAAAAATAGAACGGTTTGGCTATAATGACCATCGTTATGTTTGGACAAAAAGGGGGGGGGCTTGCAAGCCGAAGAACACCATCCCAACCGTGAAGCATGGGGGTGGCAGCATCATGTTGTGGGGGTCCTTTGCTGCCGGAGGGACTGGTGCACTTCACAAAATAGATGGCATCATGAGAGAGGAAAATGTTGTGGATATATTGAAGCAACATCTCAAGACATCAGTCAGGAAGTTGAAGCTTGGTCGCAAATGGGTCTTCCAAATGGACAATGACCCCAAGCATACTTCCAAAGTTGTGGMAAATGGCTTAAGGACAACAAAGTCAAGGTATTGGAGTGGCCATCACAAAGCCCTGACCTCAATCCTATAGAACATTTGTGGGCAGAACTGAAAAAGCATGCGCGAACAAGGACRCCTACAAACCTGACTCAGTAACACCATCTCTTTCAGGAGGAATGGACCAAAATTCACCCAACTTATGTGGGAAGCTTGTTGAAGGCTACCCGAAACATTTGACCCAAGATAAACAATTTAAAGGCAATGCTAACAAATACTAATTGAGTGTATGTAAACTTCTGACCCACTGGGAATGTGATGAAAGAAATAAAAGCTGAAAKAAATTATATTATTCTGACATTTCACATTCTTTAAAATAAAGTGGTGATCCTAACTGCCATAAGACAGGGACATTCTACTACGATTAAATGTCAGGAATTGTGAAAAACTGAGTTTAAATGTTTTTGGCTAAGCTGTATGTAAACTTCCGATTTCAGCTGTACATGTTCCTTTTCTTTTTCATCAAATTACCTCTTCAGTGTCATTCAGTACATTTTTTCATCCCTTCGCTCACTTCCTTGGCTGCTCTCTCAAGAACTTCAAGGGGAGCTCCGTTTGTATACACGGGGCATGATGATGTCTGGAGTTCATATGCATGGCACATTGCAAAAATACTGTGCATAAAACAGACATAATTGCATAATCATTTGTATGGGGTAAGTTGACATTTTGACTATATTAGCCCAAACAGCTACAAGGATGCAATTTCATGCTAAGTTTAGGACCTCATAGTGTAGCTTATAGAAACCCCAACTGATGTATAAAACAATCTTAACACTATTTACTTTTGTCTAGATACAAGCGTCATAAAACCTATAACGCATTAAATGATTTTGACTTGCTTACCACTTTTTTCCATGTGGTATCTTCCTTCACAACCTCTTCCTAAATATTTGGTCACATGATTCATTTTGTGTATTGTTTCCTAKAAATAAGGGGTGTCTCAACTAACCTTTTGGCTCAATTTACCAAACTCTACCCTACTGGTCCTGGGTGGCTCAGTCTGTAGCGCATGGCACTTGCAATACTTGTTGTGGGTTCAATTCCTGCTGGGGCCACCTATATGTAAAAAGAATGACTAAATTGCTTTTCAATAAACATGCCTGCAAAATGGCATATTATACAGTATATTATAACACTACCACTATTAACACGAGTCAACATTCAACTTCCTTGTCCTCTATGAGCTAACCAAGTATCCACATCATAATGATATCTGAGTGTGATGAAAGCACTACCCTCATCYTGCACCTGACCACAACATGGGCTTTACCTCATGTCAACTGGAGGTCAGTGAAAAAGGCAATATCCTGCCGTGACCGTTCAGCCATCAGGATCGCTGGCAAAACGCTGGATCGTACTTGGCTCAGATGAATCACGAGTGTCGCCATACACACGCATGTCATAAATCAGGATACAGTCTATCCTCAGCGCGCGCACCAACATGCACATAGRTTTCATAAATCTGATACACACGCTTGTGATGGAGGTGATCCATAACGAGGGGTAGAGAGAGACCCTGACTTGTCTGTTTGACACCTGTAYTGCCTGTCCCATGTCTGTCTTGGACTGACATAATTTAACTAYGGTTAAACCCTCTCAACTTTCAACCTCACCTCTTAATCAACGTCTGCTTACAACTGGATCCAACTAGTCCCTTCAGGTTAGAATGGTGTGATAAAGGGCCTCCCGAGTGGSGCAGAGGTCTAAGGCAGTGCTAGCTGTGCCACTAGAGATTCTGGGTTCGAGTCCAGGCTCTGTCGCAGCWGGCCGTGACCGGGAGACCCATGGGGCGGCGCACAACTGGCCCAGCGTCGTCCGGGTCAGGGGAACGTTTGGCCGYCAGGGATGTACTTGTCCCATCGCGCACTAGCGACTCCTGTGGTGGGCCGGGCGCAGTGCATGCTGACACGGTCGCCAGGTGCACGGTGTTTCCTCTGACACATTGGTGCGGCTGGCTTCCAGGTTAAGTGGCCATTGGTTGGGTTGTGTTTCGGAGGATGTACGCCTCTCCAGAATCCGTACGGGAGTTGCAGCAATGAGACAAGACTGTAACTACCAATTGGATACCACGAAAAAGGGCTAAAAGTAACAACAACAAAACAAACAAAAATGAAGAAACAAAAAATTGGGTGAGAAGATCTGGTACAGTATTCTGTTTCTCAAACACACAGTTACTTCATAGTACGAGGACATTATTTATCTTGTTTGATGTTGATACAGGGTCTTGATTCATTGATCTGTTCATTGACCCTTCTGGATGGGCAGCTGGTGGTTTAATTGATCGATTACATACGACACCTGTCCAATCAAATCCAATACTCCTAATTTCCACATCTAATTCMTAGTAACCTTATTGGCTGTTTAGCTACTCAGACCTCAATCACTCACATTGTATATCGAACCAAAAATTAAAATAATTTATACGATTTCTTTTAATGTGCTAGTTAGCGTTGAAACCACTTTTTAACAAAGTGTTGTTGTTTTTTTCCGCTTCAGTTTTACATACTGAACCTGACCCTACATTACTACTCCTGGTAATGATGATGAGATCTGCTAATAGCCATGTCTGCCTTCGTWGTGGGCGGATGGTGGTGTTCCTGCCAGCAGTGTTCTGTCCCTGGGGTCCCAGGGAGCAGCCATGTGGCAGAGCCGCTGGGAAGGGTCTGTCTCCAGCCTGTCTCCTGTCATTTCCCACCAGTCTGACTTTGGCTCTAGTCATCCACAGATAAGCAGGGAGGAGCGACCCAGCCCTCGTCCAGAGGAGGGGACCTGTAGAGGGGATAGGAGAAGGGAGAAGCATGGTATAGGTGAATGTGTTTATGGGTTAATGTGAATGTCACCCGTTACTGTGTATGGATTCATGAGGTATTGCTATAAAGACAAGGGTGTGCGGTTCAAATAAAATAAAATCAAAAAGATATATTTGTCACATGCGTCGAATACAACCTTAACGTGAAATGCTTACTTACAAGCCCTTAAAACCAACAATGCAGTTTTAAGAAAAACAAGTGTTAAGAAAATATTGACTAAATAAACTTAAGTAAAAAGAAAGTAACACAATAAAATACTGAGGCTATATACAGGTGGTACCGGTACAGAGTCAATGTGCGGAGGCACAGATTAGCGAGTAGCAGCAGCGTAAAATGCAAATAGTCCGGGTGTCCATTTGATTAACTGTTCAGCAATCTTATGGCTTGGGGGTAGAAGCTGTTAAGGAGCCTTTTGGACCTAGACTCCGGTGCAACGTAAGCTACAAGACTTCATGTTAGAAGTAGCTGTTGTAGTTGTTTGGATGCATGGTGCATCATAAAGTATACAGGAACTTGTAGAGACTGAGATTTAGTCAAACTTTAAAACTAATTACGTGTTACTTTTTTCTAGCCACAAACCCCTAATTGACATCAACAGGACATCGATTTAGCTTAATGAGGTAGGAATGATAAAAGCTCACACCTTCAAAACAAGACTTCATCAGAGAGAACCATGCCGAGGACATGCTCAAACACTAACCTCTTATATTGTTTAGGCAGCGAAGATTAAACTGTGTTTTCACAGCACAATCATACAGCGATTGGTCTTTGACTATAACCAGCCCAAAACAAAATACCCTRTGGCTAATGCAACAAAGCTATATGGATGCGTTCACACAATTCTGATATTTTTACACTAATTGGTCTATTGACCAATCACATACGATCTTTTCACATCAGCTCTTTTTCAGACCTGATCTGATTGGTCAAAAGACCAATTAGGGGGGGAAAAAAGAACAGAATTGGGCTGCCTGTGTAAATGCAGCCATCGAGATATCTGCTATCTTAATGAGAAACACTAGGAGAATGACTGAGTCAGACACAAATTAATTGTTCGTTTTCTGATGAGGCCCTGTGCTCATTTGGCCAGGAGACAGTGGCATGCAGGCACGTTGCGTGTCTGGCAAGGTACAAACAAACAAGACCCTACGTCAACCACACAGACTCATGGGAAATTTCCCAGCAGGCCAGAAGAGGTGGAGGAGGAAGAGGTGTGAACCAAGAGGAGCCAAAGAAAAGAAACAGTACAAAGAATAATTTTACAAGATAAGCTGTCCAAAAGTATTTTTGTTAGTGGAAGAAGTTTAAATTGTTAAGCCCAGTACAGATAAAACAAACATTACACAGATAGAGGCTTGTAGATTATTACACCTTGGCAACAATGGCGGTCGGTGCCGTTTAATAAAATGAGGGAGAATGTTTTTTAATTTTTTATGAGCATGGTCTTATTTCTATTATAGCATATCTGTCACTCATATTCCAGTCACCTAGCGCAATGTAACATCGATATTTTCCCTATACCCATCATGAGGTTGCTACAACCTAGCCTATGAATGTAAATTTACAACGTAGGTGCACAGGTAGAGAGAATTTTGAGTAATCAAGGTGACAGACAGTGACACATTCAATACCGCCTTGCACCATCTTGCCTGCATCTAGCTGATCTAGGGTGTAATCACTAGTCCAACACATTTTGGGCTAGCCAGCTGTAGCTTATGCTTTCAGTACTAGATTCATTCTCGGATCCTTTGATTGGTGGGACAACATGTCAGTTCCATGCTGCAAGAGCTCAAATAGGTTAGAGGACGTCCACCGGAAGTTGTCATAATTACTGTGTGAGTCTATGGAAGGGGGTGAGAACCACGAGCCTCCTAGGTTTTATATTGAAGTCAATGTACCCAGAAGAAGGCTACACCATGGTTCTACCCTACAGAGTGCTGTTGAGGCTACTGTAGACCTTCATTGCAAAACAGTGTGTTTTAATCAATTATTTGGTGACGTGAATAGAATATATTTAGTAGTTTTGTCTAAAAAAGGATAACTTTTAAAAATGTTTCACTCTTTTTATTTGTCTGAAATTCACTGAGGTGGATGGTCCTCCCCTTCCTCCTCCGAGGAGCCTCCACTGCTTGGCAAAACCATCTCTCTCCTCCATCATTACCTATCTATCCATCCATCATCTTCCTCTTATCCTGGAATGCATGGCTCTCTTTTCTCCCCTATACTTTTGTTCTTTTTTTGTCTGAGAGTTGAATTCGCCCTGCCTTGTAACATATCAAGGCAGGCTGTCAAAGAAGAACTCGACTGTGAGCTAAATATAGCGTCTCTCTCTGTCAAGGTTCAAGGCAGGCAGAGGGCCTGAGACAAGTTCAGACAGACAGACACRGGAGGGTTAGAGATCCTAGCTTCAGTTTCATTAACAGGTGTAGACACAAGTCTGTCTGGTGATTCATGATCCCTGGACATAGACAGTCTAGATTTATTTCAGTCTTTCATTAGTATAGGCTTTTTAATGATGGCATTTTACATTGTTTCATGATGAAATGAGAAAGGGCTAAGCTTGACCTGATTTGAACACCTTGTTGCATACCTTCTTGTGATATGGAGAGTTAATTAACAAAGCATTTCCTTTCCTTGCTCTCTGATCCAACGGGGGTCGCTATCAGGATGGCGTGACCTTCTGAACGTTGCAGATAAAACTGCTCTTGTATAGAGCTGACCATAGAGTTGACCTGATTGTATCCCTCCGATAGAACGTGACCCGGAAATCCAATGCATGGAAGAGGATCACTTGGCAGCTCATCTGTCATGTCGGAAATCTACCGACACCCCAATTCCTAGCGGGATAGGATGGATACAGGAATCAAAGGTTAACCCTCTACGAGGGCAAGTGTTGGGCCAGTAACTGAAAGATCGATGGTTTGAATCCCCGATCTGACWAGGTKAAATCTGTCAATGTGCCCTTGAGCAAGGCACTTAACCCTAGTTGCTCTGGATAAGAGAGTCTGCTAAATGACTAAATGTAAAACCGTAGGTCACCTCTAGTCTACAGCCTTCATGTCAATACCTCTCTCCCTCGTGTTTCCACTTGAGGGGCAGCAGCTGTGAGTGACTCCAAGTCAAGTAACATATGAAGGACTGGTGAAAAAGTACAAATAAGACATTAATTCAAGAGACACATTTGAGTCACCATGGAATTCTGAAAGAATGTCAGCCAAAATACTACTCTTTGCTCAAGTTTTTCAAAACGTTTTGAAAAATTCTGCAATACTTCCCTAGTAGGAGAATACTAACTTATCCTTGGTAGGCTGATGAAAAATAAAACAGAAAGGGGAAAGCAAGAACATCTACAAATACCTGTAGATACCTGGTGTCTTCCTAGGTTCCTGCTTTATAAGGAGTTTTGCCTGGCCACTGTGCTTCTGCCTCTGCAATGCTTGCTCTTTGGGGTTTTAGGATGGGTATCTGTAAAGCACTTTGTGACAACTTCTGGTGTAAAATACATTTTATTGATTGATTGATTRATTGAATGCTTTAGCCATTCACTTCTGTACAACATTTATCTGTCAACACATCCGTCTTGTATCAGTTCGAGACTGGATCTTACTCTAAAGACCGTAAGCATTCACCCTGGTGTCCATCCCAGTGACAGACTCACCTGCTGGGGGTGTGGGTACTTCTGGATTCATCATGCTTCCTAATCGTCCTTCCACAGGACAGGAGGGCATGGTAGGGAGGGCAGGGGCGTTATGTAGGAGGCAGGAGGGCATGGTAGAGGGCAGGGGCTAGTTGGAGACAATGGGTAGGAGCAGGGCAATGTAGGAGGAGGCAGGAAGGTATGTAGGAGGCAGGAGGTTATTAGGGAGGACAGGAGGTATGGTAGGGAGGACAGGAGGGCATGGTAGGAGGCAGGAGGCATGTAGGGAAGGCAGGAGGGTATGTAGGGAGGAACAGGAGGGTATGGTAGGGAGACAGGAGGGATGGTAGGAGGACAGGAGGGTATGGTAGGGAGGACAGGAGGGTATGTAGGGAGGAGGAGGATGTAGAGGACAGGAGGTATGGTAGGAGGACATATGTAGGAGGACAGGAGGTATGTGGAGGCAGGGTATGGTAGGAGGACGAGGTATGGTAGGGAACAGGAGGTAGGTAGGGAGGACAAGGAGGTGATGGTAGGGAGGACAGGAGGGTATGTAAGGAGGACAGGAGGGTATGGGTAGGGAGAACAGGGGTTGGAGGCAGCAGGGTATGGTAGGGAGGACAGGAGGGTATGGTAGGAGGACAGGAGGTATGGTAGGAGGACAGAGGTATGGTAGGATGACAGGAGGTATGGTAGGGAGACAGGAGGGTATGGTAGGGAGAACGGAGGGTATGTAGGGGACAGGAGGTATGGTAGGAGGCAGGAGTATGTAGGAGACAGGAGGGTATGGTAGGGAGGAGAGGGAGGACAGGAGGTATGGTAGGGAGGACAGGAGGGTATGGTAGGGGACAGGAGGTATGGTAGGAGGCAGAGGGTATGGTAGGGAGGGGCAGGGTATGAGAGCAGGAGTGATTGGTAGGAGAAACGATAGTGGAGGCAAAGGGATTAGGGGGTGTAGGGAGGAGGTGAGGAGCAGAGATTAGGGCAGAGGTATGGTAGGGAGGACAGGAGGTATGGTAAGGGAGAAGCGAGGGTATGTAGGGAGGTAGAGGTATGCAGTGGACAGGATGGTATGTAGGGAGGGTAGCGGGCTATGGAGGGGCAGGAGGTTGGTAGAGGTATTGGTAGGGGGGCATGCAGGAACAGAGGCATGGACAGGAGGGTAGGGTAGGAGAACAGGAGGTTATGTAGGAGGTAGGAGTGATGGTAGAGAGGGCAGGAGGGTTATGCCCGGTGACAGGAGGTATGGTTTAGGAGGGTTAAGGAGGCATGAAGAGGGCAGGAGATATTGGTAGGAGTACAGAAGGATGGTGGAGGTGTCAGTATGGTAGGAGGACAGAAGGTCTGATAGGAGGTAGGATGTATGAGGAGTAGGGGGTAGGGTAGGGAGGACAGGAGGGTATGGTAGGAGGGTAGGGTAGGGGATAGGGTAGGGAGGACAGGAGGGTATGGTAGGAGGGTAGGGGGTAGGGTAGGGAGGACAGGAGGGTATGGTAGGAGGGTATAGGCCGGTGGTCAGATAGCCCTGACATCCAGGTACCCTACTAGAGGTGAGATGAGGTAGTAGAGTGGTTCTTCAAAACCACTAACCTCCACTGGCATATCTATAGAAGACATTTAAATGATAGACACATTGTGTATGAACCTGTGGCTAATATCACACATCTGCACAGTGGGTCTACTGGACTTTGTATCCTTAGGTTAAGGCTGAGGTAACTTGCTCCCTGGACTAAAGGATCACCAGTCAATCATATAAGGATGTCTGTAGCGTTGTGACGCACGCTAAGCAGACAGCCTCCTCGCCATGTGAGTCAGTCCACTGCCGTAACAGGCAGAGAGGCCATGATTCACCAGCACAACAGCAGTGTACTTCAGACAGCCAGGCAGTAACATGGACTTGCAGAGAAAGGAAGGGGAGATGAGGGGGAGCGGAGAGGAGGGGACAAGACGCTGCCACCGTGTCACTGTGACCGCCCCTGGAGATCCAGGCTAGACACGTAGACATGTGTAACACAACATACACACAGTTTACACCCTCGAAAGTACACATACACGTATTTAAAGACTCACACACTCTATCGACTTGTACTAAACACCATAAGAGGTGTGTAACAGTTCTTCTGTGGTTACATAGAGATAAACACACACACCCACAAACTGGGATCACACACACGTAAGCACACATGCACAAACACACACTTCTACATCAAACGCTTGAAAGTGAGCTCCCACTCGTCAGAGCAGCTACGCAAGGCAGGGGAATCAACGGTATCAATCTGAATAGTAATTAGGCGCTATCAATACCAGTGAAGGAGTTAAGGAAGGCAGCACTGTCATTTCCACTGGAGCTCCCTTCATTTCAGCAGCTGCTGCATCCATCTCTCCTTCAAAACAAAGTGAGGCAGGAGATACCACAGAGATTGTGTGTGTGTGTGTGTGTATTTTCAAGTACACTGAACAAAAATATAAATGCAACATGTAGTGATGGTCCTATGTTTCATGAGCTGAAATAAAATATCCCAGAAAATGTGCACAAATGTGTTTATATCCCTGATAGTGAACATTTMTCCTTTGCCAAGATAATCCATCCACCTGACAGGTGTGGCATAAGAAGAAGCTGATTAAACAGCATGGTCATTACACAGGTGCACCTTGTGCTGGGGACAATAAAAGGCCACTCTAAAATGTGCAGTTTTGTCACACAACGCCACAGATGTCTCAAGTTGAGGTAGTGTGCAATTGGCATGCTGACTGCAGGAATTTCCACCAGAGCTGTTGCCAGAGAATGTAATGTTCATTTCTCTACCATAAGCCTCCTCCAACGTTGTTTAAGATAATTTGGCAGTACATCCAAACGGTCTCACAACCGCAGACCACGTGTAACCACTCCAGCCCAGGACCTCCACGTCCGGCTTCTTCACTTGACGGAAAAAGTGCTGCATGCTCGTCGTCCACACCAGGGTCTTGACCGGACTGCAGTTCGGCGTTATAACCGACTTCAGTGGGCAAATGCTCACTTTCAATGGCCACTGGCAAGTTGGAGAAGTGTGCTCATCACGGACGAATCCCGGTTTCAACTGTATCGGGCAGATGGCATGGTGTTGTGAGGGCGAGTGGTTTGCTGATGTCAATGTTGTGAACAGAGTGCCCCATGGTGGCGTTGGGGTTATGATATGGTCAGGCATAAGCTACGGACAACGAAGACAATTGCATTTTATCGATGGCAATTTGAATTCACAGAGATAACGTGACGAGATCCTGAGGCCCATTGTCGTTCCATTCATCTGCTGCCATCACCTCATGTTTCAGCATAATAACGCAAGGCCTGATGTCGCAAGGATCTGTACTCAATTCCTGGAAGCTGAAAATATCTCAGTTCTTCCATGGCTTGCATACTCACCAGACATGTCACCCATTGAGCATGTTTGGGATGCTCTGGATCGACGTGTTCCAGTGTCCGCTAATATCCAGCAACTTCACACAGCCATTGAAGAGGAGTGGGACAACATATCCCAGGCCATAATCAACAGCCTGATCAATTCTATGCAAAGGAGATGTGTTGCGCTGCATTAGAAAAATGGTGGTCACACACAGACAGACACAGACACTGACTGGTTTTCTGATCCACGCCCCTACTTTTTTTTTTAAGGAATCAGTGACCAACAGATGCATGTCTGTATTCCCAGTTATGTGATATTAACAGATCAGGGCCTGATTATGTTATTTAAATTGACTGATTTCCTGATATGAACTGTACCTCAGTAAAATCTTTGACATTTTTGCATGTTACATTTGTATTTTTGTTCAGTGCAATTAATTTGCAGGTAATAAAAGTAACACAAACATTTAACTTCTTTGTCAGAGCTCTCTCACATATAGGAAAGTCAGAAAAAAATCATAAAAATAACAGAAATTAAAAGGTGTTAAGATCATAAAAAGAAAACAATTCAGTCATGTGCTAAAAGTCCGCCGAAAACAGCTCAGGTTGCTTAGTTTGAAAGGCAGACTGCACTGGGATAGAAGCGTCCGTGTGAATCGGAGGTGAAAGGCTTCACTGTGCAAACATACGTAATCAGGGGTGACCTTTGTTGTTGTCTCTCCAAGTAGCAGCAGCAGTCATTACAATTGCCTTTTACAGAAAATGATCCCTGGGAGGGACAAAGTGCCTTTGTTACCCCCGAGTTAAGGAGATCCATCTCTAACCTTTGTCCACGTCAACCGAAATAGAGATCAATATCCCCAGCGGTGTCTGTGTGCGTGCGTGTCCAGGGGTCTACATCCTGAGGTTAATGGTTTTGAAATGAGGACAGATATGTGTGGAACGTCTTGATTGGAGATAGCTAGCGTGTGTTTGTTGGGACAGGTATAGACCACATCATTGCTTCTGGTACAAAAACAAATATGGGAGGGTCACAATTGATATCGAGCAGGTTCTCCTCTCTCTCTGTACTCGTTTTCCCAAACAGTCTCTCTCTCKCTGCCGAGAGGTCTTGAGGGATCAATGGGCACAATGGCATGCTGGGGGCGGGGGAGGGGCTATGAAGGTCAAACGTTGAAATCTGACATTTGATTGGCAGTCAGGGATCGTGAAAGTTGAGCTCTGCCGTGAAAGAGAGGCGAGGAGAAAAGAGAGAGAGACGCTGGCACTAAAAKTAGAGAGAAAGATGCGCGCTGACACTGTTGATAGAGGGATGCAGAATAAGTGAAGGCATATGAAAGAGTGACACGAAGAGAGGAAGAAGACAGGATAATGGGAGGCAATGATGAAGGGACAAACAAGCAAACAGTATTATTTATAAAATGTAAATGAATGAGGGATCAGGGGAAAAAGGAAATAGGTGGTCCACATCTGTGTTGCCCTCTTCTCCCATTACCTGTGCCTAAGTGAGAGGCCCGCTGCATCTGCTAGTTTGGATGGAGATCTGAGAGGAGAAAACGATCTCATTCACACAGCCCCGTTCTCATTATGACCAACATCTGCCATGAGATAGATGAGCTCTCAGAGAAGGAGAGAAGGAGATGAGAAATTAGTGGGGAGAGAGGAGTGCAGCTGCTCTCACTCAAACCTCCCTCCATCTGCTTTCTCTCACCGCAAACCCTCTGTCAATCAGAGAAAAGGAAGAGAGAGGGGGGGAGGAAGGAAGAGGGAAGGGGACGATAGATTGAGAGAGATGGAGAAGGCAACAGGAGATGAGTGAGTGGAAAGGTAACAGGAGGTCGGAATAGAAAATATGCACAGAAGTCAATTTAAGATTAAAACACGGTGATCTGATTTCAGAAATTGAATTGCTATTCAGCCTGTACTCATTTCAAATGTCAGTGCTTTGTATTTCAAATACTCAATGTATTTAGTCACTGTCGAATGAGCCCGCATCTGACTGAATGTCAGACTAGATTCAGTAAAGAACCGCTAAGGTTCATTCACTCGCCTCAATAAACGGGGTACGCTACCTGCTATGCTTCCCTGCATTGTCACACACTGCATCAAAGCCAACACTAAACTTCCTCAGAACATTCAGAGAACTTCATCATTGACTATTTCAATATGCATGCGAGACCTCTGTTGCCATATAGCCTCCTGACATGCATAAGCATGTAATAAAGTATGAACTTCGGCTGTTTCGTGACAGTGCAAAGCACACAAACTAACCGCTATTGCATCTTGCCTCAGTACTTCAGAATTGACTAATTCACTGTCCACTAACTGATTGGAAAGCCGATCTGCAGTGCAACCAATCTCCAGCGTCCCATGGGATTGAGACACTGCTAGGTCTTACCAGACTACAGTACTCAAGGAGGCAGACAGACAGACAGTTAGGTACGCAGAGAGACAGACAGACAGAGACAGACAGGCACAGACAGGGTTGAACATTAATCTTCTTCTAGACCAGTTTATCAGATAAATGATGACAGAACCTTCAATCAATCACTATGTAATCTGCAGGTTAGCGTTATTTGTCATGAATCTTGTTCTGGAGGCAGCTCTACAGAGGTCACTAGCTGGCACAGCCACAAATTCAGAAAAACTGGAGTTTAAGCCTAACCACACTGCTYAACCCATATCCTAACCCTAACCTTAAATCAAGGCCAAAAAGCAATTTTATTTTTACAATATAGCCCTAAAGGGAAATCATTCAGCGCTGCYTCCAGGACAAGACTCGCGACTATAAACGTCAACTTGCATGTAATCTCCCCCGGCATCCATCCTGAGCATCAATCATTACGAACCACACCAGAGACACTCTACACCCCCACCATAACACCATGAGCTTCCTCCCCAGTCAGCCAGGGGTGCCAACCTTAATCCCTTACCTGTTCAATAATTCCCTCTCTACTGCACCAACAGGGACCCCCAGCTCCAGACCCAGCCCCCACAATACACTGGGATGTGGCAGATCTGAGAAGAGACCCTGTAAAGGGGCTGGTTTGCCCCTCACCCCACCCCTCTCCACGGCAGCCACACTCCCCACCCCACCCTCCATGAGAGATCAATGGTCTGTGTGTGGCTATGCCGTTGGTTTTAATTGAGACTTCCAAAGGGCTGCATGGAGGCCAGGTGAGTTTAATGAGCTAGGGGTCGTGTTTCATCCTGACCTTTGAGGYGGTGCACCGCAGGTGGCCATCCTCTCATCTCCCTCTTTACCCAGAGGCCTCTCTACCGTAGGTTTATGTAAAAAGTCAACAGTATGGTATGGCATGGTTGTGCAAAAATACATTCATCCTTACTCTGTTCTTCTGAAAGTCCGAGAAGGTTGGATACATACATTCCTGTAGTAAAGTTGATCTTAAGAGTTCCAAGGACAAATAGATGAACAGGTTGTTGTTTCTAGTTGTCACTAGTTTGCGTTGCCTTATGTAAGGAAGCATGTTGTTTTACTAAACACACACACACTGTTTATTTGCTGTTTTATTTGTGCTGTTGCCAGTGTCTTCGGTCTGCGTTGTCCGTTTTGTCTTACATTGGTTGGTTTATTTGTTTTTATCCCTGCCCYCGTCCCCACAGGCATTTTAAGAATTAGTTGTTAATTGACTAGCCTGGTTAAATAAAGGTTAAATAAATAAATATATTGTGGCTGAGTGGAACATCTTGTTTGTGGAGACAGACAGGGTTGCTTAGACTTGCTGGAGTGTTGATCTAGGATCAGGTTCCCCCCTCTTCGTCATTATGATCTAAAATCACAACTGATCCAAGATCATCGCTCCTACTCGTTATGAATACAGGCCCAGAGCTAGTGGGTACAGTTTATCTAGATGAGACATATTTCTCTAAAGCATTTCAGGAGTTAGCATGAGCAATTAGCAGCATGACTAACCAAATGTGCTTTTAAATAGCTTCCTCTCCTGGCCTGCTTCAGGACCACAGATCTGATARGGCAGGTTAAAGCTACGCTGCTATACGATGGAAGCCTCTGAGAAGCTCCGCTAGTTTTTCTACTAATTTAATTGGCCTGAAGATGCAAGGGAAGTGTGTGTGTGTGCGCCCGTCTCTTCGCTAGTCCTCGGGGATAGCACTTCACCTTGTCTAAACTCCACTGTCGACATTTGAACTAATGCGAACTGGCAGCTTCTCCCTAAGCCATTTGGCCAGGTTCGACAGCCGTATAAGCAAGCTCACTTTTTGAATCTGAAGAGAAACTACTCGCTGTTGATGAGGTACCGGCAATGTCTCTACGAGGAGAAATAAGAAGACAACCAAACCTGTAATGGAATGTATCCAAGCAAGATCAAAAATTGACCAATAAAGACAAAGAAATACTTAACTGAAATCCTCAAAAGTATCATCTGCTTTAATGCTGTACCTTTACAAATCAATGAACTTAAAACGTTAGGCAAGTGGCTCTTCATTGACAGGCTCAACTAAAGATGTGGCGGAGCCTAGTGGTGGGGAGGTGGTACAACTCAAAAGGGCAAAGGTCAAAACCATAGYAGAGAAAAGCAAAGAGAAATTTAACATAGTAAACATTCCCCATGTTCATGTTTAGCCAAAAAAAGAAAATTAGACACTCTTGGCCCCTTTGCCAGTATACAATTCAATAAGGATACCCTCTCTAAAAAAACATTGAATTACCATGATTTTCTTCTCAATCTCTTTACACAGTATATGGTAGTTCTTCCCTAACAGGTAAATACTGCTCTGTAAAAAAAAAAGACACAGTGAAAAATTAATCAGAAGCAGAGAGTTGAAGGTTGGAGTGGTACTGTGTCTCACACAGCGACAGAGACACCGTCATATACGGTCACATTTCGGAGGGAAAAAGCCACATGCTCTGCAAATGTCATCCCCACGCCACCGCTAAAGGCCTCGCTATGGGGGGTGCCTCCGCGTTTGAGCAGGTCACCCCATCCCGGGGGTTACCGCAGTAACATCAAAGCCAGTATTATTCGCTCCAGAGTTGTCTCTTTCCCTGTGGAGGGAGCCCCCCCCCCCCCAAAAAGCCTCTCAATCGGATGAAAAAAAAGAGAGCGCTTGTGTGTGAGAGGAGAAATGAATAATAAACAGCTCGCCCTGAGAACAGTAAAGAATTCACGGAGTGTGGAGACAGAGAGCCATAAGGTTGGAGCACTGGGAGAGAAAAGSAGCGGCGTGGTCTACTGTGGTCTAATGAACTGGTTGGCAACTGTGTGTGCGTGAGTGCGTGTGACTTGTTTTTCTGGACAGGTTCCCAGATCTTCAACTCTGTTCCTGTTTAGTAATGGGTACAGGAGGTAGAGACAGGATGAGAGGGGAGGCAGTGTGTGTGTCTTCACTAGGCATCATGCTGTGGTTACAGAGCAAAACTAGAGTAGTGTGCTGTAACATTCAGCTACTGTAATACTGAGGAAACACTGACTGGTTGAGCTGAGTCTGAGTGACTTGCCAGACTAACACACTGCTAATACACCTGTCATGGCAATAGTCTGGTCTCTAGAACAGAATTGGAACTAGAGTGACATCTTGTTTTCACTCTTCGAGGGGAGAAGACGAGAGGGTGAAGGAGACACGACAGAGAGAGACAGAGAGACAGAGAGACAGAGAGAGAGAGAGAGAGGCTGTGTACGTGAGTGTCTGTGTGTTTTCAGTCAGAAGTACATCTCCTGGAAGATGTTCTGTCCCATCTCGATGTAGGCCTCTTTCTCCTGAGAGCTCATCTTCTCCACTAGCTCTGGTCTCTGGCTCACCTCCCGATAGGAGAAGGACCGTCCCCCCACCATCACCATGGACTCATCGTCCCCCACCTCCTCAAACTCGTCATCATCATCCTCCTCCTCCATCTCCATGCCAGTCGGCCGCCGCTGGGCCGCAGCCACAGGCGGCGGAGCCGTGGGAGCGTCCTCGTCTGATTCGCTGGTGTCGCTCTCCGAGTCGCTGCCCCTGGCTGCTGATGAGGAGGTGAGTGCCCTGGCTGCCGCTACGGCTCCGCCTCCTGCCGGCCCGGCACCGCTCCTCTTCTCGTGGATGAGCAGGGCGCGCATCACTTCCTCGTTCTCGTCCGATTGGCCGCCGCCGAGCCCGGCCACACCCACCTGGGCTCCTCCCGCGTCGTCTCCGGCTGCAGAGAGAACATCACAAGTCAATCAGAAACAGCTAATAATAAATCGTTAGAAAAGCAACAGTACATACGGCTATACAATTACAAGTAAACTAAAAGACGAGATGTGCAAATTCATCACAGAGATTAAATGTCTTCTTTTAAAGTCCAATGGTCTCGGAGGTCATTACAAAGACAAACACCTCCAATAAAGGACTGAAAGATCATGAATCAGACAGGGTTTTATTAAAGGGATAAGTGCAAGATTTTATCTGTCKACTTTCCCAGAGTCAGATGAACTTATTAATACCATTTGAATGTCTCTGAATCCAGTATGGAGGAAGTTATGAGGTAGATTCGYGAGCCAATGAAAATGGTATCCATGAGATCTGACTCTGGGTAAGTAGATAAAGGGCTTCAGTGCCAAAATCCTGCACTATGCCTTTAATGAGCAGTCTAACCTCAGACACACACACACACACACTGATTACTCCCATTCAGACATCAAGGCTTAGCCTTTAGTGGGAGATGGTAAAACATGTAGAACCTGATGTCTTAAGGCCTTAACTGAGGATACGGAGCGACTTCAGTGCCAACAGAAATTGTATTCAAATTTCATCATTTTGAWTTTGTATTAGGATACAGAATTTATTTTTTATTTGCAAATTGTATCGTTGAATTCATAAATCAAAGTTGTATTCCATGATTTAATTGAATATTCATGTTCAATATGTATATATTCAGTTTCAATACAGGGATGAGTTCAGAAAGTTCCCATAAAAGGACGACACGCTGCTTGCTTAACGAGGACCGCTTCCCCCTGATTCWGCTCATCCCGAGACTCGAACTCGGAACCTTTGCCTSGCAAACACACTTGACCGCCCACCTGAAGCATTCCAGCCCGCTGCACTATTGAGAAAAAAGGCCTTCTTCAAATTGCGCGAGGAGCAACGCTTCAGACGCTGATGAGTGAGTTTCAAAAGAGCTTCATCTGCTTCATTCACCCCCTTTAAAAATCCCTCCACAGTGACCCCAGCAGTTGAACCGGCGCAACAGTAGATCCAAGTCCAGTGGCACCACTTTAAAAGAAGTCACGCTGCCTGCTTAGCGAGTTACGCTTCCCCTGATCCAGCTCATATGGAGACTCGAACTCGGGTCTTAACACGAACCCATCGTGCTATTTTAAAATAAAGCCTTCTACAATTGCGCAAGAGGCTACACTTCAGGCTTGAGTGAGTGTTACATTTCCCCATCTGCTGCAACATCACAAGTTTTCGAAGATCCAGCAAAGTTACTCGCCTGGTTTGGTGATCCATGCTTACGTGATGAGAACCTTGTCTGAGACCCGTTTAGACATTCTTTTAAGCAGGGGCGGACTGGTTATCTGGCATTTMGAGCTAATGCCAGATGGGCTCGTCCATTTTAAACTTTGGTTTTCTTGCTCAAAATGATCATTCTCTGGCTAATAATGGGGGCCTCAAGGAAAATAATGGGCCAGTGTGGGGACCTCAGGGGAAAGAACGGGCCGGTGTGTTAGAAATGCCAGGGCCGATTTTCGGTCCTAGTCCGCTCCTTGGTTTCAAGTTTCCGGCAAGGGCAGTCRTTATAAGGTTAACATGACTGACTGGGTTAGGACTGTGTTAGCCTGTTGAGCTAAAGCCCAGGCATCGGTCCCGTGTCTTTGACGGGCCTCTTCAAGGAGGAGGTCAAAGGGGAATGAAGTGTAACACAGGTGGTTYGGTGACCAGGCTCGTTTGAGAGTAACTTGTCTGAGACCTGAAAAGCGGCATTGTCTGGTGCACAAGAGACCTGGGTTAGAGCCCCATCAGTTAAACGAACACATCTTCAGCCAAGGTTGTCCATCACATAGCCTCCTCGCACCTGGTCCTGACCCCGCGAGCTTACATGAACGGTTCGCTACAAGCGGGAATCAGGCAGGTAATTACAAGACTACTCATTAAATGGGGTGCACAGAGCTTTCTGTTTGCCACAGAAAGTGTTGTTGTGCAGTAGGCCTGAGTTCGAACCCAGTCACTTATATTGGTGCAGTGATCTCTGAGTATGAGGTCAAAGAGGGTTCGATGAAGCTTGCTGGAGACTAGCGTCAGCTTCCTGAACGCATCCCTCYGGGCTTTCTCCCAGTGGGCTAACACAGTATTGTGACATGTAGGAGACCCGGTTCGAACCCAGTCAGTCACAAGAGCAAGAGGAAACAGGGAGTGGAAAGAGTATCCTTAGACGGGTTCTGACATGGCTATTTAACTAKATTATATTTGGGGTCGTCTTGCGGTTTGAGTGACACTCCATTCTAACGCGGCCTGTGATCATCAGAGTGGAACAGAAGGCACGTCCATGCTCCCAGAGAGTCTTAGCATTCATAATAGCTCGTAGCCAAATTGGTTCAAATGCTAGAGCCAAATTCATGGGCAAGAAAATAAMCTCAACATGCCACATTGGATTCAGAAACTGTTCTCCTCTATCTTTCCTCTCTGGCGAAGTACCAGGATGTTGTCTCTGATGATTCAGAGAACTGAATTAGAAATCAGAATCCATTGGGGAAGTTGAATACAAAACTTTGATCAACTTGAAATGACAGGTTTGTCAACTTGATAGACAATGAATGCAATAGCTACCATATTGAAACTGAATATATACATATTGAATAATACATTTAAAAACAAAGTGATATTCATTCAATTTCAAATCATGAAATACAAGTTTGATTTATGAATTCAATGATTACATTTATGCATTACAAATTCTAAAATATTAAACTCAATATCCTAATACAAATTAAAATACTGTTGGCACTGAAATCGCTTCATAAAATGATTTGGAGAACAAGTACACAAAGGAAAGCCTAGACAGACAAAGAGAGAGAGACACAAACAGACAGACAGAGGGAGAGAGAAACAGCAGAGTCCGTACTGCGCTACAGCAGCACTTAGTAACTCACAGTTCTTGAGTGGGTCTGGCTCGCTGTACGTTCCTCCATGCACRGTGCTCTCTGTCAGCCACACGGGTCTCTCCCTAGGTGCCTTCCCCTCGCTGGCCTGCTTGCGCTGCTGCTCCTCCTGCTCCCCCATGCTGATCTCCACGTTCTGGGTGTACAGGTCGGCGTAGGACGAGCCCTTGGTGGACCAGGCCTCRCGGTGGGGACCGCCAGCTGCTGCACCCGCTGCCGCCGCCGCACGGTCTCGACTACAGGGCGGGACAGAGAGGAGAGCGCGACAAGTTAGCACTGTTGCACGGGACAGTAGTTCAGTGTGATCTGTTAATGAGAAGCCCGAGAGCAGTAAACTACATTGCATTCCACTAATAACAACAGACACAAGGACTTCATCTGTGAATAAGTCACAGATTGCAGGTTAAGCAGAGCTGTTACAGTTCAGTTTACAGGAGAGCCATATATTTAGGAAGTTGGGCCAACTTTTTACATTTTAAATATTGTTSTAATTCTAGACATTGTTACATAGCATTCTTTAAATACCCCCCATGTAATGTTAATGTGGTGCTAACATAGCTGCCATAGARTGTTGTAGTGTCATGTAAAATGCATCATAAGTCAGAAACCTCAACGTCCTAACTAAATATAACGCTCTGGTGTACAGGACTAGCCGAGCGGTGACAGGACCACATTTACAGCGGGACTCAGAAAAACGTGAACACTGATTGGATGTTGGAGGTGAAAGGGGGTGGGGCCGACCTCTGTTTGAGGGCAGGGATCTCGGCAGGTTCGGGCTCCAGCAGGTCGTTTGATAGGTGGACGTCCTCGGTCTCACGCAGCAGCACGTATATGGGCTCGATCTGTTCGTTGAAACGGGCCACCAGGGTCCTGGCATCCTTCTTGGGCACCGCAGACTCGTCCTCCTCTACCTCCGTCTGACAGAACGTACAGCGAAACGTCCCTGAGAGAGAGATAGGGAGGAGAGAGAGCGAGATAGGGAGGAGAGAGATAGGGAGGAGAGGGAGAGAGAGAGAGAGATAGGGAGAGAGAGAGAGAGAGAGAGGGAGAGAGAGATAGGAAGGAGAGAGAGAGTTAGGGAGGAGAGAGAGAGAGAGTGCAGCATGAGTTCGAGGTCTCCAGGGCTGGTGCTGGTGCAGTTTAAGGCTTGCGTGAACATGGTTGATGAATAATGCATGGCGGCGGTGGTGGTGTAGCTCCAGAGAACAGATAAAACTTGAAAATGTGCATTTCTCTTGCTCTCTCCCTCCCTCTTTCTCACCCCCGCTGGCTAGCTGATTACACATCACCCCCCCCCCCACCCCTACCACGGAAAAAACTAACTAAGGCAACCTACGGTAGGTTAGTAGGTATCGAACGCCGTTTTGGTCAGTACCCGTCTCGTCATCTGACGCGTCAAATAAGAGTAATTGACCAATCTGGACTTGAATAGCACAGCACGTCACTTAATAATTGAACACGTACATAATTGTTTTACGAAGTGATTACACTACCACTCGTAATTCACATGTCACAGAGATTTCACTGGTATATTTGGAATTATAAACTGGGTGGTTCGAGCACTGAATGCTGATTGGCTGACAGCCGTGGAATATCAGAACATATACCACATTCAATTAGTAAAAAAAAAAAAATGTTTTGTCACACGTTGGTAACCAGTTTATAATAGCAATAAGGCACCTTGGGGGTGTGTGCTATATGGCCAATATACCACACCTCCTAAGGCCTTATTGCTCAAGTATGACGCTGGTAAAGTTGGTTGGGTTAGACGGTTCAGACCACAGGCAGGAGCAATGCAGTGACGGAGCAGATAGACCAGAAAGAAGAACACGGATGTAGAGGCGTCTGTCTGTCTGTCGTTCCTCTAGTTACTCAATCCCCCTGGAGGAGACCGGCTGTGTGACGGAAACCCACCCGAGTGTGTGTGTGTGGTGTGTCATCATACAGACTTCTCCCCTCTGGTCTTCTGAGGGGGACAGTTACAGTATCTCATCCCACACACCATGGGAGACCCAATATGGCCCATACAAACAAACACACAGATACACACATGCAGTCATTTACACCACCACACAAACACGCTGCCCCCTGCGAAGAGATCCTGATTAGAGCATTGGGAACATGATGGACACACACACACATTCATTTTTGTCAGCTGTATTACATTTGTCTTTTTCTCTTATATACAGAACAAAAATATAACCGAAACATGCAAAGTGTTGGTCCTATGTTTCATGAGCTGAAATAAAAGATCCCAGAAATGTTCCATACACACAAAAAGCTTATTTCTCTCCAATTTTGTSCACAAATTTGTTTACATCCCTGTTAGTGAGCATTTCTCCTTTGCCAAGATAATCCATCCACCTGMCATAAGCAACGGACAACAAACAAAATTGAATTTTATCGATGGCTCCGTGACGAGACCCTGAAGCCCATCGTCATGCTATTCATCCGCTGCCATCACCTCATGTTTCAGCATGATGATGCACGGCCCCATGTCGCAAGGATCGATACACAAATCCTGGAAGCTGACAACGTCCCAGTTCTTCCATGGCTTGCATACTCACCAGACATGTCACCCTTTGAGCATGTTTTGGGATGCTCTAGATCACGCCTGGGCAATTCCTGTCCTCGGGGGGGGGTTTGATTGGTGTCACACACCCCCCCCCCCCATCCCTAGCAAACACAGCTGATTTAAACTAATTGCAATCTAAACTGAAGATCATGATTAGGTGATTATTGGAGCCGGGTGTGTTAGTTGGGACTGGGGCAAAACTGTGACACCAATCAGGACACCGAGGACTGGAGTTACCCAGGCCTGCTCTAGAACGACGTGTACGACAGCGCGTTTCAGTATCAAGCAACTTCGCACAGCCACTGAAGAGGAGTGGGACAACATTCCACAGGCCGCAACCAACAGCCTGATCAACTCTATGAGGAAGGAGATGTATCGCGCTGCATGAGGTAAATGGTGGTCACACCAGATACTGACCGGTTCTGATSCACGCCCCTACCATTTTCTTTTAATAAAGGTATGTGTGTAGATCAGGGTCTAMTTGACTTATTTAAATTGACTGAATCCTTTAMATGAACTATAYCTTAGTAAAATCTTTGACATTTTYGCAARATGCGTTTATATTTTTGTTCAGTGTATTTRATATTATTTACCTCTAACTTCTATCATGTGCACATTCAGATAGGTCCAACTAGGCTACTACCCCCTCATATAGCTGACACATTGCYATTGTGGCATATTGTGACCAACGCCAGCCATGATTTACCATGTAGGCTACAAAGCCTTGGCTACAGGTTAAACAGTTTAGGTATACCGCTCTTTTCTCCCAATCACAACCCTGGGATGCGGTAGATAAATTATTCCCTTAAAAGGGGGATAATCTGAGTTTGACAACACTGCCAGAAATATTACTGTGCTTCTAATATTAAGCAATTGCTAATAGCATAAATATTTTCCCAAATCGGGAAAAAAAATTCAAAAAATGCACTCGCATCTGCCGACCACGAGAGCGGCAACACAGATTAATAACAGCACACAAAAAAAAAATCTGATGTGAACAAAGCAAAATAGCCTAGCTACATGAAAGTTCAAGAGCGTATACGTAATTTCTTCTAGTTGAGGTTAGTTACAATCGAAGTGTCCTGGCTCGCTGGCTACGCATCAGTTCAAAACTGAGCCATCTGCTCCATAGGCTATTTTCAGTCCCTTAGATGGGAWCGGCACCAGCATGACTACAGACCCTCAACCACCCGCCCTGTGTGTGTGTCACCCTCAAATGAACGCCTGTCAACAGTTTGAACGATCCACTGGCTCATCGCCAACAACTTCAAATAACAAGAAACAAAAATCGCAGTCCGTTTCGGTCTGCTTTTCCTGTTTCCAATGTGACAGACTAAAATAAGGAAAAAATGAAAATCTGACAAACGAAGATAAGACAAATAGCTACGGGTGAAAACATAGCAATACGTGTATTTTTTTTCCCTTGACAGGGGAATGTATGGACAAGCAAGAAGAGTGTGATCTCTCTCTCTCTCTCTGTGCGTGCGTCTGGCCACCACAATGCACAGGAGCTCGTACCGGCTGCACCAGGTGAACAGAGAGCACCAACAGCCACTACATACTGTGTGTGTGACAGAAAATGGCCTCCRGCTTTCTGATTGGTGACAAGGTGGAAAGTGAGGGCACGCTTGTCGAGAGTGACACCTCTCCACAGAGGAATAGCGACTGACATGGACTGAGGTGTCATTACCGCCRCAGGAGAGAGGGAGGTGACATGACTCAACTCTGGCTGACGAGCTGAAGAACAAAATACTCCCTGCAACAAGAAAATCTATATTGAAAAGCTTAAAATAACTCCTTAGCACAAACTGCCAAACTGCAAAGAGGAAAAGTCAGATCCCACAGATGAGCCTTCACAAGCCAGCCARACAGTTATAGAAAATCGAGTGGTTCAACACTGCCCAGTGGACCCCCAAACGTTTCACAAGTTTGTTGTAGCCCTGAACTAGCTAATTCATTTACCTAATCGACTGCTTTATAATTTGTTTAAAAGTAGACACAGATGTACTAGTTCAAATACATGGAACCATTAATGCCAAGGACAATGGGGGGGGGGGGCTCAGACCCAGACAGAGAGAACAAGCCTCAGAGGGAGCCCATGCTAGTCTAACAGAAGGGAGATGAGAGATCAGCGAGAGAGACCTGAGAGAGACCATAGAGAGAGACCAGAGAGAGACCATAAAGACCAGAGAGAGAGAGAGACCATAGAGAGAGACCAGAGAAAGAGGACACATTAAGACCAGAGAGAGAAGACCATAAAGCCAAGAGAGCAGAGAGAGAGACCATAAAGACACAGAGAGAGAGAGAGAGACCAGAAAGGACCATAGAGACCAGAAGAACCAGAGAGCAGAGGACACCATAAAGGACCAGAGAGAGAGAGACCATAAAGACCAGAGAGAGAGAGAGACCATAGACAGAGACCATATAGAAAGAGAGAGACCAAAGAGAGACCATAGAGACAGAAAACATWTAGAGAGAGTAGAKGTYGACCGATTAATTGATTAATTAGGGGCGATTTCAAGTTTATAACAATCAGTAATCTGCCTTTTTGGACAACGATTATGGACGATTACATTGCAATCCACGAGGAGACTGCGTTGCAGGCTGACCACCTGTTACGCGAGTGCAGCGTCAAAAGGACCTTGTGGCTGCAAGGAGCCAAGGTAAGTTGCTAGCTAGCATTAAACTTATCTTATAAAAAAACTATCAATCTTCACATAATCACTAGTTAACTACACATAGTTGATGATATTACTAGGTCAACTAGCTTGTCCTGCGTTGCATATAATCAAAGTGGTGCCTTTTCATTTATCATCGAATCACAGCCTACTTCAACTTCGCCAAACGGGCGATGATTTAACAAAAGCACATGCGCGAAAAAAGCACAATGGTTGCAATAATGTACCTAACCATGAACATCAATGCCTTTCTTAAAATCAATACACAAGTATATATTTTTAAACCTACATACGTAGTTAAAAGAAATTAATGTTAGCAGGCAATAGGGAAATTCTCTTGCRTTCAGTGCAAGCAGTCAGTGTATATGCAGCAGTGTTGGCCGCCTGGCTCGTTGCGAACTGTTGAAAGGCCATTTTTTCCTAACARAGACCGGAATTAATTTGCCAGAATTGTAWAWAATTATGACATAACATTGAAGATTGTKCAATGTAACAGTAATATTTAGACTTAGGGTTGCCACCSGTTCGATAAAATACGGAACGGTTCTGTATTTCACTGAAAGAATAAATGTTTTGTTTTCGAARTTATAGTTTCCGGATTTGGCCATATTAATGACCAAAGGTTCGTATTTCTGTGTGTTTATTATATTATAATAAAGTATATGATTTGATATTTGATAGAGCAGTCTGACTGAGCGGTGGTAGGCAGCAGCAGGCTGGTAAGCATTCATTCAAACAGCTCTTAGCAATGCTTGAGGCACAGTGCTGTTTATGACTTCAAGCCTATCAACTCCCGAGATTTGGCTGGCAATACTAAAATGCCTATAAGAGCATCCAATAGTCAAAAGTATATGAAATACAAAATGATATAGAGAGAAATAGTCCTATAATAACTACAACCTAAAACTTCTTAACTGGGAATATTGAAGACTCATGTTAAAAGGAACCACCAGCTTTCATGTGTTCTCATGTTCTGAGCAAGGAACTTAAACGTTAGCTTTTTTTTAATTATTTTTTACATGGCACATATTGCACTTTTATTTTCTTCTCCAACACTGTGTTTTTGCATTATTTAAACCAAATTGAACATGTTTCATTATTATTTGAGACGAAATAGATTTTATTTATGTATTATATTCAAATAAAAGTGTTCATTGTTCATTCAGTATTGTTGTAATTGTCATTTATTACAAATTATATATATATTATAAAAAAAAATATATATATTTTTTTAAATTATATATATATATATTTAAAAAAATATATATTTTTTTTTATAATATATATATATATATTTTTTTTAAACGGACGATTAATCTGTATCGGCTTTTTTGGGTCCTCCAATAATCGGTATCGGTGTTGAAAAATCATAAATCGGTCAACCTCTAAGAGAGAGACCATATAGAGAAACCATAGAGAGAGACCAGAATGAGACCATAGAGAGAGAGAGAGAGAGACCAGAATGAGACCAGAGTGAGCCCATAAAGACAGAAAACATAGAGACCATATAGAAAAAGAAACCCTAGAAAGAGAGAGAAAACAGAAAGACCATAGAGAGAGAGAAAAAACAGAGACGAGAGAATAGAGGTTCGGGGGTCCAACCTGTTTTTACAATTATAAGCATTGGGAGAAAAACCAAATAGAAAATCTACATACAGAATTCCGCAGAATTATCCTACATATCAAAAGAAACTACCAAATAATGCATGCCAAGTGGAACTCGGACCATTCCCTTAAATTGTAAATATAAAGAAAAGGACACCAAAAAAGGGAGACACAAAAAGACATGGCTACCCAAAGAGGAGTGTCTATGTGGTCACTGCACGACAGGGGAGGAAGAGACAGAGATGCACTTTTTCCTTCACTGTGAGAAAAACTCACAAATAAGATAATTTTTCAAGGAAATATCTCAATCAATTCCCAACTTCTGTGCATTTACTAATAACATAAAGCTGGGAATTATTCTGGGTGAGGGAGAAACTGCAAATATTACCGCCAGATATGTATATGATTGCCAGAGCCTGAGGGACATCCCATGACCATTCATTCCTTTGAAGTATTTACATTGTATATAACTAACAAGAAATACATAGTGTAGCCATTATCCATGTACATTTGGTTGTTTATTTATTAGCCATTTATTTTTATTTTATTAAACTTATCGACCAAAGATTACACAATACAACAGTCGTGTTCTACCTGTATACATGATTACACACTAAACACAGTATCAATCAAATGTTTGGACACACCTAATCATTCAAAGGTTTTTCTTTATTTTTACTATTTTCTACATTGTAGAATAATAGTGAAGACATCAAAACAATGAAATAACACATATGGAATCATGTAGTAACCAAAAAAGTGTTAAACAAATCAAAATATATTTAATATATATTTGAGATTCTTCAAAGTAGCCACCCTTTCCCTTGGTGACAGCTTTGCACACTCTTGGCATTCTCTCAACCAGCTTCACCTGGAATGCTTTTCCAACAGTCTTGAAGGAGTTCCCACATTTGCAGAGCACTTGTTGGCTGCTTTTCCTTCACTCTGTGGTCCAACTCATCCCAAACCATCTCAAATGGTGCAGCACTCCATTACTCTCCGTCTTGGTCAAATAGCCCTTACACAGCCTGGAGGTGTGTTGGCTCATTGTCCTGTTGAAAAACAAAATTATCGTCCCACTAAGATGGGATGGCATATCGCTGCAGAACGCTGTGGTAGCCATGCTGGTGAAGTGTGCCTTGAATTATAAATAAATCACAGACAGCGTCACCAGCAAAGCACCACCACACCTCCACCTCCATGCTTCACGGTGGGAACTACACAGAGAAATCTTCCGTTCACCTACTCTACGTCTCACAAAGACACGACGGTTGGAACCAAAAATCTTCGATTTGGACTCATCAGACCAAAGGACAGATTTCCACCATTGCTTGTGTGTCTTGTCCCAAGTAAGTCTCTTCTTATTATTGGTGTCCTTTAGTAGTGGTTTCTTTGCAGCAATTCGACCATGAAGGCCTGATTCACGCAGTCTCCTCTGAACAGTTGATGTTGAGATGTGTCTTGCCCTACATTATTCCTCCTCCACCAAACTTTACAGTTGGCACTATGTATTAGGGCAGGTAGCTCCAATGTGCTCGCCAGAGGTAGCCTGACTGCCATTAGGTACCGAGATGAGATCCTCAGAGCCCTTGTGAGACCATAATGCTGACCATATGCTGACACATTGCACATTTTTGTGGCCTGCTGGAGGTCATTTTGCAGGGCTCTGGCAGTGCTCCTCCTGCTCAAAGGCGGAGGTAGCGGTCCTGCTGCTGGGTTGTTGCCCTCCTACGGCCTCCCTCAACGTCTCCCTGATGTACTGGCCTGTTCTCCTGGTAGCGCCTCCATGCTCTGGACACTACGCTGACAGACACAGCAAACCTTCTTGCCACAGCTCGCATTGATGTGCCATCCTGGATGAGCTACACTACCATGAGCCACTTGTGTGGGTTGTAGACTCCGTCTCATGCTACAACTAGAGTGAGAAGCACCGCCAGCATTCAAAAGTGACCAAAACATCAGCCAGTGAAGCATAGGAACTGAGAAGTGGTCTGTGGTCACCACCTGTAGAATCACATCCTTTATTGGGGGTGTCTTGCTAATTGCCTATAATTTCCACCTTTTTGTTTATTCCATTTTGCACAACAGCATGTGAAATTTATTGTCAATCAGTGTTGCTTCCTAAGTGGACAGTTTGATTTCACAGAAGTGTGATTGACTTGGAGTTACATTGTGTTGTTTTAAGTGTTCCCTTTATTTTTTTGAGACAGTGTATATATATAATTTTGTAATTAAATGACAATTACAACAATACTGAATGAACAATGAACACTTTTTTATTTTAATATAATACATAAATAAAATCTATTTAGTCTCAAATAAATAAGGAAACATGTTCAATTTGGTTTAAATAATGCAAAAAACACAGTGTTGGAGAAGAAAATAAAAGTGCAATATGTGCCATGTAAAAAATAAAAGGTAACGTTTAAGTTCCTTGCTCAGAACATGAGAAAACATGAAAGCTGGTGGTTCCTTTTAACATGAGTCTTCAATATTCCCAGTTAAGAAGTTTTAGGTTGTAGTTATTATAGGACTATTTCTCTCTATATCATTTTTGTATTTCATATACTTTTGACTATTGGATGCTCTTATAGGCATTTAAGTATTGCCAGCCAAATCTCGGGAGTTGATAGGCTTGAAGTCATAAACAGCACTGTGCCTCAAGCATTGCTTAAGAGCTGTTTGAATGAATGCTTACCAGCCTGCTGCTGCCTACCACCGCTCAGTCAGACTGCTCTATCAAATATCAAATCATATACTTTATTATAATATAATAAACACACAGAAATACGAACCTTTGGTCATTAATATGGCCAAATCCGGAAACTATAACTTCGAAAAAACAAACATTTATTCTTTCAGTGAAATACAGAACCGTTCCGTATTTTATCGAACGGGTGGCAACCCTAAGTCTAAATATTACTGTTACATTGCACAATCTTCAATGTTATGTCATAATTATTTACAATTCTGGCAAATTAATTCCGGTCTCTGTATAGGAAAAAATGGCCTTTCAACAGTTTCGCAACGAGCCAGGCGGCCAACACTGCTGCATATACACTGACTGCTTGCACTGAACGCAAGAGAATTTCCCTATTTGCCTGCTAACATTAATTTCTTTTAACTACGTATGTAGGTTTAAAAATATATACTTGTGTATTGATTTTAAGAAAGGCATTGATGTTCATGTTGGTACATTATTGCAACCATTGTGCTTTTTTCCGCGCATGTGCTTTTGTTAAATCATCGCCCTTTGGCGAAGTTGAAGTAGACTGTGATTCGATGATAAATGAACAGGCACCACTTTGATTATATGCAGCGCAGGACAAGCTAGTTGACCTAGTAAATATCATCAACTATGTGTAGTTAACTAGTGATTATGTGAAAGATTATAAGATAAGTTTAATTCTAGCTAGCAACTTACCTTGGCTCCTTGCAGCCACAAGGTCCTTTTGACGCTGCAACTCGCGTAAACAGGTGTCAGCCTGCAACGCAGTCTCCTCGTGGATTGCAATGTAATCGTCCATAATCGTTGTCCAAAAAGGCAAGATTACTGATTGTTATAAACTTGAAAATCGCCCCTAATTAATCAATTAATCGGTCGACATCTACTCTCTCTAATGTTTCTGTCTCTATGGTCTCTCTTTGGTCTCTCTCTTTCTATATGGTCTCTGTCTATGGTCTCTCTCTCTCTCTGGTCTTTATGGTCTCTCTCTCTCTCTGGTCTTTATGGTCACTTCTCTGGTCTTTATGGTCTCTCTCTCTCTCTGGTCTCTCTGGTCTCCTCTCTCTATGGTCTTATGGTCTCTGTCTGGTCCTCTATGGTCTCTCTTCTGGTCTCTATGGTCTCTCTCTCTCTGGTCTTCTGGTCTCTCTCTATGGTCTCTCTCTCTCTCTGGTCCTTATGGTCTCTCTCTGGTCTCTCTCTATGGTCTCTCTCAGGTCCTCTCTCGCTGATCTCTTCATCTCCCTTCTGTAGACTAGCATGGGCTCCCTCTAGGCTGTTCTCTCTGTCTGGGTCTGAGCCCCCCCCCCCATTGTCACTTGGCATTAATGGTTCCATGTATTTTGAACTAGTACATCTGTGTCCTACTTTAAACAAATTATAAAGCCCTCGATTAGGTAAATGAATTAAGCTAGTTCAGGGCTACAACAAACTTGTGAAACGTTTGGGGTCCACTGGGCAGTTGTTGAACCATCGATTTTCTATAAACTGTTTGGCTGGCTTGTGAAGGCTCATCTGTGGGATCTGACTTTTCCTCTTTGCAGTTTGGCAGTTTGTGCTAAGGAGTTATTTAAGCTTTTCAATATAGATTTTCTTGTTGCAGGGAGTATTTTGTTCTTCAGCTCGTCAGCCAGAGTTGAAGTCATGTCACTCCTCTTCTCCTGTGGCGGTAATGACACCTCAGTCAATGTCAGTCGTATTCTCTGTGGAGAAGGTGTCACTCCTCGACAGCGTGCCCTCACTTTCCACCTTGTCACCAATCAGAAGGCCGGAGGCCATTTTCTGTCACCACACACAGTATGTAGTGGCTGTTGGTGCCTCTGTTCACCTGGTGACAGCGGTACGAGATCCTGTGCATTGTGGGTGGCCAGACGCACGCACAGAGGAGAGAAGATCACACTCTTCTTGCTTGTCCGTACATTCCCCTGTCAAGGGAAAAATACACGTAATTGCTATGTTTTCACCCGTAGCTATTTGTCTATACTTCGTTTGTCAGATTTCATTTTTTCCTTATTTTAGTCTGTCACATTGGAAACAGGAAAAGCAGACCGAAACCGGACTGCGATTTTTGTTTTCTGTTATTTTGAAGTTGTTGCGATGAGCCAGTGGATCGTTCAAACCTGTTGACAGGCGTTCATTTGAGGGTGACACACACACAGGGCGGGTGGTTGAGGGTCTGTAGTCATGCTGGTGCCGATCCCATCTAAGGGACTGAAAATAGCCTATGGAGCAGATGGCTCAGTTTTGAACTTGATGCGTAGCCAGCGAGCCAGGACACTTCGAATTGTAACTAACCTCAACTAGAAGAAATACGTATAGCTCTTGAACTTTCATGTAGCTAGGCTATTTTGCTTTGTTCACATCAAAGATTTTTTGCGATAGTGCATTTTATTGTTTTTCGATTTGGGAAAATATTTATGCTATTAGCAATTGCTTAATATTAGAACACAGTAATATTTCTGGCAGTGTTGTCAAACTCAGATTATCCCCCTTTTAAGGGAATAATTTATCTACCGCATCCCAGGGTTGTGATCTGGGAGAAAGAGCGGTATACCTAAACTGTTTAACCTGTAGCAAGGCTTTGTAGCCTACATGGTAAATCATGGCTGGGGCGTTGGTCACAAATGCCACAATGGCAATGTGTCAGCTATATGAGGATAGTAGCCTAGTTGAGCCTAAATCATGTGCACATGATAGAAGTTAGAGGTAAATAATATTAAATACACTGAACAAAATATAAACGCATCTTGCAAAAAATGTCAAAGATTTACTAAGATATAGTTCATGTAAAAGGATTCAGTCAATTTAAATAAGTCAGTAGACCCTGATCTACACACATACCTTTATTAAAAGAAAATGGTAGGGGCGTGGATTCAGAAACCGGCCAGTATCTGGTGTGGACCACCTTTACCTCATGCCAGCGCGATACATCTCTCTCATAGAGTTGATCAGGCTGTTGAGTTGCGGCCTGTGGAATGTTGTCCAACTCTCTTCAGTGGCTGTGCGAAGTTGCTTGATACTGAAAACGCAGCTTCGTACACGTCGTTCTAGAGCAGGCCTGGGTAACTCCAGTCCTCGGTGTCCTGATTGGTGTCACAGTTTTTGCCCCAGTCCCAACTAACAACACCGGCTCCAATAATCACCTAATCATGATCTCAGTTTAGATTGCAATTAGTTTTAAATCAGCTGTGTTTGCTAGGGATGGGGAGGGGTCTGTGGACCAAAATCACCCCACCCCCCCGAGGACAGGAATGCCCCAGGCGTGATCTAGAGCATCCCAAAACATGCTCAAAGGGTGACTGGGTGACTGATGTCTGGTGAGTAATGACAGCCATGGAAGAACTGGGACGTTGTCAGCCTTCCAGGATTTGTGTACCGATCCTTAAAGCGCCATGGGCCGTGCATTATCATGCTGAACATGAGGTGAATGGCAGAGCGGATGAATAGCATGACGATGTGCTTCAGGTCTCGTCACGGAAGCCATCGATAAAATTCCATTTTGTTTGTTGTCCGTGCTTATGGCAGTGGATGGATTATCTTGGCAAAAGGAGAAATGCTCCACTAACAGGGATGGTAAACAAAATTTGTGCACAAAATTGCGAGAGAAATAAGCTTTTTTGTGTTATGGAACATTTCGGATCTTTTATTTCAGCTCATGAAACATAGACCCAACACTTTGCATGTTTCGGTTAATTTTTTGTTCTGTATATAAGAAAGAAAGACAAATGTATACAGCTGACAAAAATGAATGTGTGTGTGGTTCCATCATGTTCCCAATGCTCTAATCAGGAATCTCTTCGCAGGGGCGCAGCGTGTTTGTGTGGTGGTGTAAAGATGCATGTGTGTATCTGTGTTTTGTTTGTATGGCCACATATTGGGTCTCCCATGGTGTGTGGGATGAAGATACTGTAATGTCCCCCTCAGAGACCAGAGGGGAGAAGTCTGTATGATGACACACCACACACAACTCGGGTGGATTTCCGTCACACAGCGGTCCTCCTCCAGGGGATTGAGTAACTAGAAGGAACGAACAGACAGACAGACGCCTCTACATCCGTGTTCTTCTTTCTGGTCTATACTGCTCCGTACTGCATTGCTCCTGCCTGTTGGTCTGAACCGTCTAACCCAACCAACTTTACCAGCGTCATACTTGAGCAATAAGGCCTTAGGAGGTGTGTATATAGCCAAATAACCACGGCTAAGGGCTTTCTTATGCACGACACAAAACGGAGTGCCTGGATACAGCCCTTAAGCCGTGGTATATATGGCCATATAGGCAACACACCCCAAGGTGCCTTATTGCTATTATAAGAACTGGTTACCAACGTGTGACAAACATTTTTTTTTTTTTTTTTTTTTTTTTTTTTTTTTTTTTTTTTTTTTTTTTTTTTTTTTTTTTTTTTTTTTTTTTTTTTTTTTTTTTTTTTTTTTTTTTTTTTTTTTTTTTTTTTTTTTTTTTTTTTTTTTTTTTCTTTTTTTTTTTTTTTTTTTATTTTTTTTTTTTTTTTTTTTTTTTTTTTTTTTTTTTTTTTTTTTTTTTTTTTTTTTTTTTTTTTTTTTTTTTTTTTTTTTTTTTTTTTTTTTTTTTTTTTGTTTTTTTTTTTTTTTTTTTTTTTTTTTTTTTTTTTTTTTTTTTTTTTATTTTTTTTTTTTTTTTTTTTTTTTTTTTTTTTTTTTTTTTTTTTTTTTTTTTTTTTTTTTTTTTTTTTTTTTTTTTTTTTTTTTTTTTTTTTTTTTTTTTTTTTTTTTTTTTTTTTTTTTTTTTTTTTTTTTTTTTTTTTTTTTTTTTTTTTTTTTTTTTTTTTTTTTTTTTTTTTTTTTTATTTTTTTTTTTTTTTTTTTTTTTTTTTTTTTTTTTTTTTTTTTTTTTTTTTTTTTTTTTTTCTTTTTTTTTTTTTTTTTTTTTTTTTTTTTTTTTTTTTTTTTTTTTTTTTTTTTTTTTTTTTTTTTTTTTTTTTTTTTTTTTTTTTTTTTTTTTTTTTTTTTTTTTTTTTTTTTTTGTTTTTTTTTTTTTTTTTTTTTTTTTTTTTTTTTTTTTTTTTTTTTTTTTTTTTTTTTTTTTTTTTTTTTTTTTTTTTTTTTTTTTTATTTTTTTTTTTTTTTTTTTTTTTTTTTTTTTTTTTTTTTTTTTTTTTTTTTTTTTTTTTTTT
>NC_036875.1:12241509-12408581 GCF_002910315.2 Salvelinus sp. IW2-2015 | reverse complement strand
TATTATTATTACTACTGAAATGAACTGTATTTCATTATCCTCATTGCAGTATTTACTGAAATGGTGTACCACTACGCTGCTCTGGCAATATCTAAAAATTGTATTTCATGCCAATATAGAAATAATTTTTTTGGGAGAGGGACCAGAGAGAGAGAGCTTGGCTGTTAATGGTAATCCCATTTCCACTACTACTAATATTATTGCCGTTGGTCCCACCATTTTTTTGTTATACGTATTCTTCGCCAATGTACGTAATTTAACTTGCCATGTCAATAAAGTCTACTGAATTGAATTGAGAGAGCAGAGATTAAGTATATGTTGCTATGTGAGYACGCCTGTGTCTAACACATCCCTCCAGATTACACTGCTGTGTTTCTAACAGTGAAGGCCGACTCGCCAGAAATTAACCACTCTCCAACACTCCATCCCCTCTCGGAAAGAAAATGGGGAAAAAAGGAAATCACCGTCTTTGATTTGACTAAAGACAGGCCTTTGCAATTTACACATAATCACAGGCTAAAAACAGAGTGCTGGCTGGCGAGCCTAGACTAGACAACGTTAGCAGGCCTTTTTCTATCTCATCAAAGCCCGTGACAATTAGCCGGGTGACAGAGAMAATGAGGCTTGGGGAGGCTTTTGTCTCAAGCTGAGAACAGAATGTATCTGGAACTGGGATCCTAATTACAGCTCTGCTCACAGCTTATTTGGGTGGGGGAAAAGTTGGCATGCAGATTCCCCTTCATGCTTATCAAATATTAATATGTTGGGCAAAAATGATACGGACTCCGCCGTAGAGAGTTGGGTGGTGATATGTCTTTCGTAGAGAGAACAAGACTAGAGGTCTGTAATGGAGAGGGTGGGTTAAATTGGGAGGCTGGTGACTAATTGTGTTAAAGGGAAGTTGGAGCTCAAAGTTGAGTTCAAAGTTAATCATAAGACTTGAAGGAAGTGAATTCAGTCTTACCAGGAAAAATACCATCTGATTACCTAGTTGCTAGTACTGTACAGTCGGGAGTGGCTTGTTATTTCACATCTCATTTATGGAACAATGTTCAGAATAACCTACAGTTGGATGCATTGGTGCCACTCGGGCAATTCAGAGTGTTGGTTGAAGACCTCTTTTCTGAGGAATGTGGTTGTTTTTTTATGATGCCCCCCCCCCCCTATTTATTGATTGCACTTTGTATTTGATGCGTCTATTTCTGTATTCTGCAGGTCTCATTTGTAATAGAGAACTGGGACGCAATGTGACTCCCTGTTAAAATATAGGTTAAATAAAATAACCCGCAAATTTAGAAAAWGCACTGTAGCCTACAGTCAGATGCCGCAACGATTTTTTTGACAGGGGGTGCAGTGTTATTATTACCATTTGCCAATTTAGATAAGCAGAAACATATGTCTATAATTAACAACATTTTGGTGGGCTATTTCTTGGTCAACTTGTCTATAATTAGATACATGCAGCTTCTCTTGTGCCATCACTTGTTGACCTGGAAGACAAAATAAACCCTTTCTTACCAGAAATTGTCATAAAATCAATAGAATGAATGCTACACTGAACAAAAACATAAAATGCAACATGTAAAGTGTTGGTCCCATGTTTCGTGAGCTGAAATACAAAATACCAGCTTATTTCTTTAAAATGTTGTGCACAAATTTCTTTAAATTACTTTTAGTGAGCATTTCTCCTTTGCCAAGGAGACCTTGGCAGGTGTGGCATTTCAAGGTGGTGAGTAAACAGCACGATCATTACACAGGTGCACCTTGTGCTGGGGAAGGCTACTAAAATGTGCAGTTTATCACACAACACAATGCCACAAATGTCTCAAGTTGAGGAAGTGTGCAATTGGCAGGCTGAATGCAGGAATGTCCACCAGAGCTGTTGCAGAGAAATTATTGTTAATTTCTCTATCATAAGCCGCCTCCAACGTTGTTTTATAGAATTTGTCAGTATGTCCAACCGGCCTCACAACAGCAGACCACATGTAACCACGCCAGCCCAGAACCTCCACAYACRGCTTCTTCACCTTCGGGATCGTCTGAGACCAGCCAWCCGGACAGCTGATGAAACAGTTTGCACAACCGTCTCAGGGAAGCTCTTCTGTGTGCTCGTCCTCCACACCAGGGTCTTAACCTGACTGCATTTAGGTGTTGTAACCGACTTCAGCGGGCAAATGCTCACCTTTGATGGCCACTGGCAATCTGGAGAAGTGTGCTCCTCATAGATGAATCCCAGTTTCCACTGTATGAGGTAGATGGCAGACAGCGTGTATGGCGTGGTGTGGGTGAGCGGTTTGCTAATGTCAACGTTGTGAACAGAGTGCCTGCTGGTGGCGGTGGGGTTATGGTATGGGCAGGCATAAGCTACGAACGATGGCAATTTGAATGCAGAGATATCGTGACGAGATCCTGAGTCCCATTGTTGTGCCATTTATCTGCCGCCATCACCTAACGCTTCAGCATGATAATGCAAGGTCCATGTCACAAGGATCTGTTCAGCTGGAAGCTGAAAATGTCCCAGTTCTTCAAATGGCCTGCATACCCACCAGACATGTCACCCATCGAGCATGTTTGGGGTGTTCTGGATCGACATGTACGACAGGGTGTTCCAGTTCCCACCAATATCCAGCAACTTCACACAGCCATTGAAGGGGAGTGGGAAAAATATAGGGAGATAGAAGACCAGTAAGTATATGGTGTATGATCCACACCCCTACTTTTTTTAAAGGTATTTGTGACCACCAGATGCATATCTGTATYCCCAGTCATGTGAAATCCATAGATTAGGGCCTATTTAATTAAAATTGACTGATTTCCTTATATAAATGGTAACTCAGTAAAATCTGACATTTTTACATGTTGTGTTTATATTGTTGCGTAGTTGACGTCGGTAAAGTTCTCTTTTATCTCTGCTTCTCTCACACACAGCAAATACGTTTAGGGACCGGGGAGATAATGTTATAACAAAAACAAACAAAAAAGATTTTCTGGGCAAAATTTACAAACGACATCCGTTTTACCGGTTTTAAGGGAAGTAAAAGACGTGAAAAATCGACCCAACATGTACCTGATAAGATTTCAGTTCGGCTTGGATGCATATTTTGTGTGTYTGAAATACTATTAGCTTTTATGATGCTGATAAAGATAGAGCACCTTTTTAGAAGGTCCCTAACCGCACATCCATTCTCCCTGTAACGTGCGCGCTAAGAAACGGGAAGCAAGTACAGGGAGTGAATTTAATAAATAAATGAAACATGGAACAAAACAAGAGTAGCGTAGACATGAGACAGGAACAGAAAMAACAACGCCTGATGAAAGAACCAAAGGGAGTGACAGATATAGGGAAGGTAATCAGGAGGGTGATGGAGTCCAGGTGAGTCTGATGAGGCGCTGGTGCGCATAACGATGGTGACAGGTGTGCGTAATAATAAGCAGACTGCCTACCTCGAGCGCCGGAGAGAGAGTATACGTGACACTCTCAAGATGCTGAAAGAAATCAATCATATTTCTCCACTCCTGTTCCAGTCAAAATGTAAACTTGGTGTATAGTTTTACTGTAAAAGCTGCTTAATTCTGCMGGAGTTAATATATGACTCCAATCTATTCCGATGGTAAATAAGCAGCCTTTCAAGAGCCTTGCCTTATGCGGGCCAAAACTGCTCATAGCAGCAGGAGCCCATCTCCTGTTTCTGTAGCACGAGGCAGCTTGTTGTACAAGTACACCCCCTCTATCACATTCCAATGGTAGCTGTGAAAATCCAGAGCTGTGCTTTAGGGAGGGTGGAAACACTTCCATTGTCATCTGTTATTCCCTGTGATGTGGTGTTGAGTGTTGCTGGGCCAGCAGAAACAGCTAACAGATTGGTAACAGTGAACCCCGTGCTCTCTCCCTGTCAATCTCTGCAGGCAGGCCTAGCTGTCTCTCTGGTATGGGGTACTGTTACTGCCACAGCGGCACCATTCGATATGGACGACAGGAAAACAGGTGCTCAGTGCTCTGGAGAGATGGACGGTGACATAGCCCTGTACACTCGTACCCGTATACAGTTTGAAAATGGGAGATTTGGGCACTAAAATTGGAACATAGTGGCTGTACAGTAACATACTATACATGACGTCAGTGCTCTGGCTCTGCGCTCACAGTGCTGTGTGGGTTTTGACTGACAGCGGTTCTGAACTTGAGCACAGCACATGACAAGTTGCCCCCATCCCTCCCCGTAATTGGGCAACTTTTGCAAATTTTCCGTTGTTTGAGTGAGGATTAGAGGACTTTTATGTATTTTGAAAGATGAGACATTGAGGATTATAATAAATACTACTTGATGTCATACAAGCAAGCCAAAAACCTGTGAGTCCAAATGTGCTCTGCACATTTCATATCATAAAACACATGTCATATACAGTGTCAACATGATCACTGTGAACATGGTGTCATACTCTGGGTTGTTCTGAACAGAATGAGCTTGTTTTTGTATTGTGAAGAAACTTTGCCGCGGAACACGCACCTGAATGCACTCACGACTTACAATTACGATCAGTTTCTCTGAGACGGGTTGTGTTGCAAGCAAAGCAACTACAAGTGCGATTGCTCTAGTTCCTCAAAGGCACAGCTAGGAGAGCAAAAAAAAGAAAAAGCCTTATAGTTGACTCTTCTTTCAGTSATGAAATTACGTAGGATCTGTGCACTTTGGAGGTGTGTGGCAACTTGGAAACCAGTTAGTCCTCTCACTCAAACCCTTTTATTTGTCTTATGTTCTACCTACCTCAAATATCATGTTACTGAATGTATCTGAATCCAGAGTATTTTCAGAGTATTTTCAGATTTCGTTAWCAACAAATGCAGCGAAAAGTACAGTAAAATGCACATAAAATCAACAGCGTACGGTTTGGATTCAGTCTTGTGTAAAGTGTAAAGGGTTAATGGAGAAGAAAACAATTGAGAGACGTAAGCAAAATGCTTCCAAAAAATGGACAGTAGGGCAAGATTTGGCAACAGCACTGGTGACCCGTCATTCAGGGCAATTGGGGCAGAGCCTCACCTATTTAGCAAAAAAAATCAAATATATATAATTTTTTTGATGCCTGTTTTGCATGTTATTTTGGCATTAATTTGKGTCACATATCAGTTCGCAAACAATTTTAAAAAAGAAAAAAAATCATTGAGTTAATAAAGTCGCATACAAACATGGTCTCCTTTTTGCTTTCTTTAGTAAGGCAGCTCCAAAATGCAGGTGTTTCAGCCTAGCTCAGTGCTTTCTGTKGTGGTGGTGCAGCCAGCGGAAAATAAGGAGTGYAGGGGTTGGTAATATTCTCTAGTTGCGCCGTGATTGGCTCAGTGTTCTGTCACTCATGGGACCACTACGTCACCRCAAAATCTACGGGTAGAGCTCGAAAATTCCCTTGGGTGCTGCCATAGTGTTACATTAGAAGTGCCTATCCAAGAATGCTCAAGGTCATTGGCCACAGATAAAATKATGTCAAATCATGTTATATCTACCATAGCTTTGATTGGGCATGGCAACATTATTCWTTCAAAATCTTAGCTAGCAGTCATCATCATGAATCAATACGACAATCTACTTGCAAATCTTTTTCAATCGTTGTCATATGAAGAGAAATKATAGATAAAACGTATCGGTGCTCATCAGCCATTGGATAAACATTACACAACAAGTTGGAAATCGCAAATTCAACAAATTAGTGGTTTGGAAGGAATCAGTGGATAACTGCAAGCATTGCAAATAAATCCCTAGCCTGCCATTCAGTGGAGTGGGTGTGTGGTCCAAGTCTGGGTTTAAGGGTCTCCTTACCAAGCTTAAAAAAATAAACATTCAACACCATGGGCATTGGCCATGCTGTCAATCCAGCATGACGTCTGACGCATTCAAAACAACTAGAAACTCTGAAATCTCAGACTTCAGTGAGTTCAAGACAACTGGGAACTTATTATAAAAAAATAATAATAATAACTATCCCCAACTGGGAAAATAAGTTTTGAATGGTCATCCAATTCGGAATTCCAAGTCGGGAACTCGGGCCTCTTTGTAAAACTCTGATCTGAAGATCACTGACGTCATAATTCAACCTTGTTTTTTTTCTAGAGWTCGCCGCTGTCTTGAAAGCACCTTAAATCCAGAGAATGAAAGAACTTTGATGACAAAGTTATGACAATTTGCCCACAAGGAACGCCACACCACCTTCCTGTTCAAGTGAGCACAGCAGAACAAGGTGAGTCCAAAAATGTATTGTATGCAGCTGCATAAATGATGTAATATGCCAGGGAGACATGTATACTGTAGCTAAGAAAGTAATACTAAGTGTGTTAAGCTGTTAGTAGCCCATGTGCCTCACCCTAATAATTTGGTCCCTTTCCCCCTCATAATTTAGCCTACCGTTCAGACTTGGTGGTGCACATGTAGCCTATAGCCTGTTTTAGAATAATGTAATTATCGAATATTGTAAGAGCTTTCATTGTCTGCTTATATGCCCTCTTTATTTATCCTACGGTTCTGACTTGGTGTACAGGGAGAATACTGTAAGAACGGCCCATGTTCTGAATTATAATCGCTGTACATTTCAAAAGTGCTGAACAAATAGTTATATTGACTACGTCCATCCTAGCTCACTCATTGTCTTAATCAAAATTGCGGATTGCCTCATCCTCTCGTCGTCCCGTTATGCCATAGTTTGTACATCTCAATTGTCAGTAGAAACCACATTTGTTTACGCAAGTCAGCCATATCAGCTATGTTTTTTTAAAGGCAGTAAATGAAGCTGTTATAATCTGTTTTGCTGCCAGACAAGGCTCTGCTGTTWGCCAGGTATAGAAGTGGTAAGGATTCACTCCATGGTGCTGAAAAGAAAGCTCTGCTATTGGGACAGCTTTATCTAGGTCCAGCCATTTATTCAGAAAATTTTGATTTAAATACCATTTTTTTGATTTGATAAATTGGCAGTTAAGGGCCCAAAACAGTGTGGGTTGTAAGGACAATGAAATGTTACGTTATAGGAGCCTCGGCTAAATTTTATGCTTGAATGTGACTTCGACAGCCAAAGCAGATCTTATCTGCCAAAGACAAACGGCCAATCAAACCAAAGATCAGCTTATCTGCCCGGGACAAACAGCCAATCATGATATAGATCTTTCTTCTTCGTGATAAAACACGTAGAGTAGCCCTAATAASTGGAGAGCATCGTTYATCTACAAAAGGTTTGGATATTCCCTTCTCCAATCATAGACGATATGGGGCCGAAGCAGTGTAAGAGTGGTCACGCGGTCCTTCAAGCTCTCCCGTCTGTCTCCGGCTCTTCTCCTCAAACCAATAAAGATGACACTACTAACCTACTGAGACCAACTTCACATTTGGAATCAATGCTGGTTGAGCAACATTGTCCCMCTCTGCGCTTTCTTCCACGAGACAGGATTCTCATTGGAGCTAATCACTAGGCCTGGATGGTTTGGCAACACATGAGTGGGTTAGAAGGCTCAAATCTATTTTACTGAACCTTTATTTTGACAGTGAGTCATGCTGAGACCAAGGTCTCGTTTAGTGACTCGGCAGTGGGCTGAGTTGGGCATCACCATCAACCACTAAATGGCTTTATGGTTTGTTGTGTTTAGCATCTAAAAAAAAAGGTGCAACAGATGCAAGACGTTTTTTTTTTTTTACATATTGACTCTTGTAAGAAATTAAAACTTTAGGTGTGGTCTAGTTAGGCTCACTTTCACGAGGCCGACAGTCTTTCAGAGTGTGGAGTAGGCCTGGAGAGTATCTTATAGCTACAGGTTTGGATATTCCCTTTTCCTGCATGACCAATGGTGTTCCTTCTACAAACAGCTCGGTTTTTAACTGGATTCGTACACAGGCTGACTTGTGTACTACCCCTTCACTGACTGTCGTGCGTATCCTAGCAACAGCTCCGGTTCTCTGATGTCTGTTTTGAGGCAGTGGTGATATCGTGGAGCCTCACCTTGACGAAGGAACAATCAAGACCGCCAAAGGAATGATGAATACATGTATTTAGCTATTATCCAACAGTAGAACAGAACTTCGACGTAGTTCCAGACAAAGTTGTATGTAGACTACGCTGTCTGGATTCACAACGAGACACATCCTGAATAGCAGTGTATCAGTCATACCACACAAACATATGCACACACACAGAAGAGAGGGAGTGTGTAAAGTGTAGCTCCCGCTGCAGCAGCGGAAGGCTGTGATGTCATTCATTTTGCAGCAGTGCACCCTGGACAGGTGCCAGTCCTCCAGGATAGTGTAAAAAAGAGAGAAGAGATTAATAAAACATGGGACAGATGAATTAGCTTCTCCCTCTCGCCGTCACTGAACCTCAGTCAATGTGTCAGCACTGAGGATGACCTCAGGCCGTATGGATACAAAGGATTCAGCACTGGTGTTGTGTAGGATTCTGSAGCATTAGGCTAAACTTTCTGAGCCTCGTTTTTCAATTAGGTTGTTAGCATGTTAWCGTTACACAAWTGGACTTTCTTGGCAGCTGTGATTMGYAAGGCGAGGAAATGGAGAAAAGAGTTACCCTCTTGCTGTTGACAAATTTGTGCCATACTTCCTGTTTTTCTATCACTAACTAACGGAGCCCTGCCTTGTCAATGCTTTGCAACTGTGTTGTATAAAGTGGTGCTGGGGCCATGGCACGTTACAGTAGCTGTGTTCTGAAACAACTTGGTTATTCAGTAATCATAGATATGGGAGCAATTAGCCTAGTTCCTGCTTCACCTGGGAGGCAATTGTCATCAGCAAGGCCTAAGTGGAAATGAGGCCTTTGTGCACTTTACCAACCAACTCGGCATCATTCAAATCGCCTAAAAGCTTATAAAAGGCAGCCAATTTCCTCAAATTAGCTCCCAATTGTCTATCCAGTGAGCGGAAAATTACAAAAACGAGAGAGCAGAGAGAATATAGGAAAGGTTTCCGAGCTTTAGGGTGTGTTAGCGCAGGTGCGCACGTGTGTGTCCAGAAAGTGTTCATACCCCTCGACTTATTCCACATTTTGTGTTACACCCTGAATTTTCTCACCCATCTACACACAATACCCCATAATGACAAAGTGAAAACATGTTTTGGTACATTTTTGAAAATGAAATATAGAAATATAATTTACATAAGCATTCAGGGGACACCCCTGAGTCAATACTTTGTGGAAGCACCTTTGGCAGCGATTACAGCTCTGAGTCTTTCTAGGATAGGATAAAGTAATCCTTCTAACCCCCCCCCCCCTTAAAAGAGTTAGATGCACTATTGTAAAGTGGTTGTTCCACTGGATATCATAAGGTGAATGCACCAATTTGTAAGTCGCTCTGGATAAGAGCGTCTGCTAAATGACTTAAATGTAAATGGGTAAGTCTCTAAGAGCTTTCTACACCTGGATTGTGCAACATTTGTCCATTATTCTTTTCAAAATTCGTTAAGCTCTGTCAATTGGTTGTTGATCATTGCTAGACAACTATTTTCAGGTCTTGACATAGATTTAAGTAGATTTAAGGCAAAACTGTTACATTCACTGTCTTCTTGGTAAGCAACTCCAGTGCAGATTTGGCCTTGTGTTTTATGTTATTGTCCTGGTGAAAGGTGAATTCATCTCCCAGTGTCTGGTGGAAAGCAGATTGAACCAGGTTTTCCTCTAGGATTTTGCCTGTGCTTTGCTCCATTCAGTTTATTTTTTATCCTGAAAAACTACCCAGTCCTTAACGATTACAAGAATACCCATAACATGATGCAGCCACCACTAAACCTGAAATTATGGAGAGTGGTACTCRGTAATGTGTTGTATTGGATTTGCCCCAAACATAACACTTGGTATTCTGGTCAAAAAGTTGATTGCTTTGCCACATKTTTTGCAATATTACTTTAGTGCCTTGATGCAAACAGGATTCATGTTTTGGAATATTTGTATACATTTTGTTAACTAGGCCTTTATTACTCTGATCATTGTGCTTTTTCAACTAAATTAGTGTACTAGAACTTTATCATTCCTGGCGACAGCACACCCAACCCAAAACATCTTCCCACGGCCATGCCCATCTACCAATWGGWGCCCTTCTTTGCGAGGCATTGGAAAACCTCCTTGGTCTTTGTGGTTGAATCTGTGTWTGAAATTCCCTGCTCGACTGAGGAACCTTACAGATAGATGTATGTTTGGAGTACAGAGATGAGGTAGTAACTCAAAAACCATGTTAGACACTATTATTGCACACAGAGTTCATGCAACTTATGTTGTGACTTGTTAACCAGATCTTTACTCCTGAACGTTTTTAGGCTTGCCATAAGAAAGGGGTTGAATACTTGACTCAAGACATTTCATTTTTAATGAATTTGTAAATATATATTTCTTAAAACATAATTCCACTGACATTACGGGATATTGTGTGTAGGCAAGTGACAAAAAAAAAAAAATCGGTCTAACAACAAAATGCAGAAAAAGTCATGGGGTGTGAATCGTTTTTGAATGCACATGTGTGTTTGGGGATATATGCATTTTTGGGGGGAGGGTTTGAAAAGCTTACTGTTGGTATTTCAAAACAGCCCATTTTATGGTAAATACTATACCAGTGGTCGCCAACCGGTCGATCGTGATCAACTGGTCGATCTTCAAGACATTCCTAGTCCATCACCAAATATTTCTGTAGAAAAGCCAACGAACGGCAAAGGCATGCGCTCCTTTTTTWAAATCATGTTGAGCTGTTGCCGGTAGGTGCACTTGATTCAAAAGTCCTGCGCACCGGGTGAGAAAAGTGTTCCCATGAGACAAACTCTGCCCACCTGGCGGACAAGCAAATCTGTGACTAAATGGAGTGCACCTACTGAGCTGCCCAATCGGATAGCTCAAATCCCCGTGGCTACAGAGCTTCCATGACCGTGGCCACAGACAAGTTTAATAGGCTACTAGCCGGCGTAAGATTGAATAACTTTTAAAACCATGACCACGGAGGGACTGTTAACGAATACAGCAAAGAGCTGCTGTTTTGATGAGTGAGTTCATGTTTAAGTTTATATTCMGCATTGTCACTGTTTAAATTCAGCACTTCCACCCGTACTTCCGCTCGGGCTGCAGCTGCAATGAACGAGTAGCCAGGTATCGAAAGCCCTGCGTTTTATTATTATTAGCAGCTCGACGTGTCGATTTTAATATTAAGGAATATTTAACTTTCTCTGGTCATAGGAACAACATTAATTTGTGCATGAGGCAGATGCGGTGCGACTCGAGTTTTTCCATCAGGTGGATGTCTGTGTCCCCTCTCTCTGGTCAGTCTCAGCGGAGGAAAGGAAGAAGAGAGCAGAGACCGTGAGGAGCGGTTGGGAAAAATAGTTTTGAACGGTCATCCAACTTGAAATTCCAAGTCGGAAACTCGGGCATCTTTCTAGAGCTCCGACTTTGATGTCGTGATGTGACCTCGTTGAACATCAGATGCAGCTACCATCAGTCCAGTAAAATAAAAAAGCTAATTATTTAAATTCATGCTCCACAGTGCCTCACAAGTGCTAAACCAACTGCTCTATTTTGTTATCAAAGCTCGAGTTTTGAAATATAACATGGTCTGATTAACAATATTGGCAGGCCAATCATATAGCCAATATGCTGTGATAATGTATTAGGCCTACTTCCCAAACCTCATTCCTACAAAATTGTTTGTATATATACACTGCTCAAAAAAATAAAGGGAACACTTAAACAACACAATGTAACTCCAAGTCAATCACACTTCTGTGAAATCAAACTGTCCACTCAGGAAGCAACACTGATTGACAATAAATTTCACATGCTGTTGTGCAAATGGAATAGACAAAAGGTGGAAATTATAGGCAATTAACAAGACACCCCCAATAAAGGAGTGGTTCTGCAGGTGGTGACCACAGACCACTTCTCAGTTCCTATGCTTCCTGGCTGATGTTTTGGTCACTTTTGAATGCTGGCGGTGCTTTCACTCTAGTGGTAGCATGAGACGGAGTCTACAACCCACACAAGTGGCTCAGGTAGTGCAGCTCAGCTCATGTTTCCTTAATTTTTTGGAGCAGTATATGTATATATATATATATATATATCTGAGCAGTAGATCTCAGCTTGCTTTTTGACTGCGAAAGTGATCTCGACTCAGAAAAGGTTGGTGACCCCTGTACTATACGGTATACTGCCCAAGCCTAATACAAACCATGTCATGATGACTCATACACTACACAAGTGCACAAAATGTAAGTGTAAATGCTTGTTGAATTATTCATTTTCTACTGACAATAGATACTGCAGTTTGAAAATGAAGGGTTGTCTACATAAGCAATCAAGGTTTTCAATAGATGAGAATKTTCTTACCCTGTGATTTCTGTGACTGAAAAATCGTCTTTTAAGTGCTATGGAAGAAGGTTTAAACAATTTGCTCAATTGTTATGGAAAAGAATAGACCCAATATGGAAAGGAGGGCACTCTATCAGCGTTTTAACTTTGCTTAAATAAAATTAGTTTTTAGAGCGAGCTTCGAGCCCCACCCAACCCCCAAAAAAAGGGTTCCACTCCCAGGAGTGTGCAGTGTGCAGTCAGCAGGATCTGTGCCTGCCTCAGGGCAGGGCTCACTGACTGTGCTGGTAGGCCTGGGCCCTGCTACAGCTATATCTCCAGCTGTCCTGTTGGAAAATGGATGCMCTAGAGAGAGCTAGGAGCAGGCAGGCGGACTTCATAGCTGATTTGTGTGTGTTTGGGTTCGTGTGAAATACCCCGGAGTATTTAGACAGTCTTCAAATCTACGACAACGTCCCCTGCTACCAACCAGCCAGGCAGGCTGAGTTATAACTCACGCTAAGGAGCTGTGGTGGGACTACCGCGCGTGTGGATTCGCCTTCAGTCGCTCTCTCGCTCTCTCATTCCTTTACTCCCCCGCTCCACTCTTAGTAAATAATTCTGGGGGAAATGGGGGGTGGGAGAGACGCAGTACTAAACTGCAGGTCGGATGAATTATACATGGCAGAGAGCGCTGAAAGGCAAACTGGAGCCTTCACTGCACAGTCGGGGTAGCGTTACGGAAAAACCACGTGACCACATGTAACTGCACAAATGAAAACATTTGAACATGTGAAAACATGATCTCATGTGAAATACAACATGGCGATGCAAAATTTCAACATACCACTAAACTACACGTGACAACATTTGRATGTTTTTCACACGTGAAACTGCAAATTTCACATATAAATCTGCAATACACACGAGGTGAAAACATGTTATTACATGTGAAAAGGGTGTTACGATATGAACTGCAATACATGTGAACATATGGTTTCACATATGAACAACTGACCACACGTGTCTCTTTTTTTCACGTTATARTTTCTGCTCATTGTTCAACATGTGAAAACGCAATTTCACGTGTTTTTTTTGTAAGGGAAGTAAATAAATGGTTTGTGGGTTTTAAGGTAAGTGGTATGCTGTACAGTTAAAATGGTGTAAACATCTTCAAATCAATATGATTACATTTGACATGATCACTTAGTGATGACGTTCAATATGACCCCACCTGGGATTTGAACTCACAACCACTGGATTTGGGGTACACTGATCTTTCTGCCACAACACAAAATCTGTAGCATTCTCAGAAATCCCCTAMAGATTCTGCATTGAGGAAAACCGTGCCATCAGCACTGCTAATTTAGTTCATCAGTTAATCTGACTATTCTCTCAGAATTTATTTCATTGACGTATTTCAGCAATTTAAGGGCTTTGTGCAGTTTTCTAATGTTGGTGAGGCATATTATTCTGATTTAATGTTACTAATGCTGTTGCTTTGACTATATTACCGCTACACCGGCAGTCATGTGGAATTTTACTGAGGTCATGGCGCGTGTCCGTTTAGTCAAAGTATTCTCTTATTCACTCTGGACATGCGTTGGTTCAACAACAGGTTCAAACCGAGTGGGAAAACATGGTCGTTGTGGATGTTGTTTCAAAGCCTAATACAAATGAAATGGACAGCGTTTCTGAAGGTGATGATTGATTCTTGTGGCAAAGCAATTAACTTTTTGTTCTGAATACAAAGTGTTATGTTTGGGGCAAATCCAATACAACACATTACTGAGTACCACTGTCCATATTTTAAAGCATAGTGGTGGCTTCATCATGTTATGGGTATTCTTGTAATCGTTAAGGACTGGGGAGTTTTTCAGAATAAACAATTAAATCGGAATGGAGCTAAGCACAGGCAAAATCCTAGAGGAAAACCTGGTTCCCCTTTCAGCAGGACAACCTAAAACACAAGGCCAAATCTACACTGGAGATGCCTACCAAGATGTTCTAAGTGAGTGAAAATGAGTGAAAATCTATGGCAAGACTTGAAAATGGTTGTCTAGCAATGATCAACAACCAATTTGACAGAGCTTGAAGATTTWWWWAAATAATAATAATAAARAATAATAAAAAATGGGCACAATCCCAGTGTGCAAATCTCTCAGAGACATACCCAGAAAGAGTCACACCTGCAATCGCTGACAAASTGATTTGAACATGTATTGACTCGGGAGTGTGAATACTTATGTAAATTWGATATTTCTGAATTTCATTTTCAATAATATTTTTTTTAAATGTAACTTTGTCATTATGGGGTATTGTGTGTAGATGGGTGAAAAAAAAGATTTAATCAATTTTGAATTTAGGCTGTAACAACAAAATGTGGAATAAGTCCAGGGATGAACACTTTCTGAAGKCACTGTATTGAGTCCAAGCCTGAAAAAAAAAATGAATTCAAATAAGGATTGTGCCCTTACACAGTACATACCCTACTGCATATTACGCAYGGCAGAATTGTTTATATTTGGTATTTAATTGGTCTAGCCCAGTGGTCACCAACTGGTCGATCGTGATCATAGTTGATCACCAAACATTTTTCTAAAAAAACAACGATAAAGCCTTGCTTTCCGATTTTTGGGGGTTTAACGCTGTTGGCAGTAGGTGCACTTGATCCAGCAGGCCTAGCGCCGGGAAGGCAAATTGTTCCCATTTTGAACCATTTCATGTATCGGAAAGTAGAACTCTGCATACCAGGCAGGACCAAATAGCTAATCAAGTGCACCTATAGGCCTACCGCTGGCCAATCAGATAGCTCAGATCACCGTGTCTGAACAGTTTCCTCGAGCAATAGAATGTAAAAACAAAAAAATAAGCCTAGAGCGCACAGCAAAGTTGATCAAATCAAAATCAAATCAAATGTTATGTCACATGCGCCGAATACAACAGGTGTAGACCTTACAGTGAAATGCTTACTTTACAAGCCCTTAACCAACAATGGAGTTAAGAAAAATACCTAAAAATATAAGAAATAAAGTAACAAATGTTTCAAGAGAAGCAGTAAAATAACAATAGCGAGCTATATACAGGGGGTACCGGTACAGAGTCAAAGTGCGGGGGCACCGGTGGGTCGAGGTAATATATACATGTGGGTAGAGTTATTAAAGTGTCAGGTAGCCTAGTGGTTAGAGCGTTGGGCCAGTAACCGAAAGGTTTCTGGATTGAATCCCCGAGCTGACAAGGTAAAAATCTGTCGTTCTGCCCACAAACAAGGCAGTTAACCCTCTATACCCCGGTAGGCCGTCATTGCCGAATTTGTTCTTAACCGACTTGCCTAGTTAATTTTTTWWAAATGTAGATAAGAGTAGGACTCAGAAWGTGATCTTGACTCAGAAAAGGTTGGCGACACCTGGTCTAGCCTACACTCCAAAATTAAACAAATTCTAGTAATCGCCTTTTAGTGTGGACTGTATTATTATGCATACTGGATAGACTGGTTACCTCATGCTACTGCTCTAAACTTTTTATCCATGAGTCTAGGAGAGAACGTATAGGCCTAGGCGATGCTGTTGGTTCATAGATTGTGCAGGGCGGCCTACAATTATAGTTAATTTGTATTTGAATAGTCTAGTAACGGAATTTTTTATATTTTCATAATTAATAGGCTGACATTACCTATAGATACAGAATATCTCACCACCGTGCGTTTCCATCTCCTTCATTCCTTTCTTGAGCGAGCAAAGATCGGGCTGTCAACAGTTTAATTAAATATGTTACTTTGTGAAAACATGTTACCATYGATGTTCCCGAACAGATTTCACTTGGTTTCCCAAATTAAGCACTGGGTAGCTGCAGAAACAGGGTTAGAGAGCCCATGGCATACAGAGTTTGGGCGGAATATGACATGTCGCACAGCGAGAGACTGCATGCTCCTCAAACAGTGGTTGATGTGTGGAGTGAAATAGTTAGAGTAGCCTATTTKGCATGAGTGAAAACGACCTGGAATGAAAGTGGCCTCCATWCGCTATTCGAGTGAATATGGATGACATGTCGTTTTCCCTCTGGCCMTGTTCCTGCCCATTTGATAACAGRACATTCTAAAATKTAAACTACACTGAACAATAATATAAAAACGCAACATGTAAAGTGTTGGTCCCATATTTCATGAGCTTTTTATTTTATATTACCAAAATCGCTGAACTTTACACACAAAAAGCTAATTTCTCTCAAATTTTGTGCACAAATGTCTTTACATCCCTATTAGTGAGCATTTCTCCTTTGCCAAGATAATCCATCCACCTGACAGGTGTGGCATATCAAAAAGATGATTAAACAGCATGATCATTACACCTTGTGCTGGGGACAATAAAAKGCCACTAAAATGTGCAGTTTTGGCACACAGCAAAATGCCACAAATGTCTCAAGTTGAGGTAGCGTGCAATTGGCATGCTGACTGCAGGAATGTCCACCAGAGCTGTTTCCAGATAATTGAATGTTAATTTCTCTACCATAAGCTGCCTCCAATGTCGTCTTAGAAAATGTAGCAGTACATCCAACTGGCCTTTCAACCGCTAGCCATGTGTAAGTAACCAGTCCAGCCCAGGACCTCAACATCCGGCTTCTTCATCTGGGGGGGATCATCTAATAAAGCCCTTTTGGGGGAAAGAAATATATATTCTGATTGGCTGGACCTGGCTCCCCAGTGGGTGGGCCTATGCCATCCCAGGCCCACCCATGGCTGAACCCCTGCACAATCATGTGAAATTAGGGCCTAATTAATCTATTTACATTGACTGATTTTCTTATACGAACTGTAACTCAGTAAAATCTTGGACGTTACGTTTATATTTTTGTTCAGTATAATTTTACATATTAGTAAAGACAAGATTGAATTGAGAATAAATAGTCTGATGGGTAAAAATATCATCACATAATGAGAGAACAGCGTATGCAGCCTGAGGCAAAGAACAGAGCGCAAGCTTTTTTTGATAGCCTATAGTCGCATCATGCAGCCCATATATGTTTTGATTTCTAAGACATTCTAAGGTTTGTATCATTCACAACTAAAGTTTACAAATAATCTAGCATATAGGACCTGTTTCAAAATGGTCACTTTTACACTCAACATAGCCAATTCTATTTTATTCAGATAAATTCTATTATATTCTTCTTACTATAAAATCATATAACAGTACTTATAAGCATATCTCGTCTGTTAAATTAACAAACCTASAGCATGGCGCACAACCAGATAACATACAGTRGGCCAACTCATAGTGTTCTTCTTGTTTCTTTAAACCTGCCTAAAATAMATKTATTTATTGTGATGGTGTWTACTAAATTGATTTATTAGAATTTTTTAATTGCAGATGTTCCAAAGCCATGCATCAGAGGCTTCTATGCGGCTTGTATGCGAGGAAGCCAGGAGATGCTAAACGTGTTTGTTAATTAACTGTCAATTACTGTAAGACCGGCAGTCATTTGTACGACAATAACCGGCTGACAATATGTCATGACTGCCACAGTCCTAAATGTTACTCCTGAATCACTATAATCCATTTTCTTTAGTGTATTTCTAACAAAGCTGAGATTTACTTTGAAGTCCAAAGCATAGGAATACAGGTGAAATCAGTTACTGACACAGACGTGATGGCGTAGCGGGATGATCGGAATGCAATGAACCACGAGGTTGTGAGTTCAAATCCCAGGTGTGGACATGTTAAATAATAATTACTGTATAAATGAACATACACAATGTAATCATGTATGTCAAAGTATTTTTCTAACATGTAAGTTGAAAACACTGACTGACGTTCCAGGGACATCCTTACGACTCATTTTTGTTTGCAGGGCATCACCTATGCAATCTCATGTGAAAATTATCCACATGTGAAATATCACGTGAAGTCTTCCAAGCCACTTTTTTTTTTTTCACATGTAAAATTGTATTTGACATGTAAAATGTGTGTTTTTTCCCCAGTAAGGGTAGCCTATTACACAGCGTACGTAGGGAGGAGAAGGGAGAAGACAGGAGGGGAGTTTTTCATTTTTGGTCAGAAAAGACTGAAATCACCAGGAATATAGCTAAAAATGTATTTAGGAAATCTGATCCCAAGTATTCCCACAAATAAAAAAAGAGACGATTACATTGAGACACGATCACAAGGTAAGAAATCATTGTTATATTCAAATACAAATCTATTTCTGGGCTTAGTTGWGGTCAAATTGCAGTGTACAAATTATTATAATTTTGTTCCAGTCCACTGACAATCCACTCCGACAAAAATCGACCCGTGGCAGAATTTAGTTGCCTTCTCCTTTGCCTGGAAACCCGACGTTGAATTCTACATCTGGCAGAAATTAGTGTTTAAATCAGGAAAGTATCCTCACACGACCTCTACAAGCCAGAACTTTGAATAAAATTATATTTTAACATACTTTACCGGTTGTCCATGCAGTTGGTCCTTTTGGTAGTAGGAATGTGAGACAAATCCACAGGAAAGTATAATTACATCAGCTTTTCAAAGCTCTGGTAGTGCATTCAGATTCCTATCACCTGAAGCATGAGCAGAACCATGTAAACATGTGCATGCGTTTCGCGCATATATTCTTCTCTTTTATTGGTTGTTTTTGTTCCCAGGCCTCAAAAGTGGTCTACTGACGTGGTTTAAGAATTGTTGTGTACATGCATACAATTTCATTTATTTTTTTATATAAAAAAATAGTTTGATTTTGAACGTGAAAAGCTGAAGAAAAAAAACACACAAAAAACTAAGAAACCTGGAAAAACAATACCGGGAAAAACAGAATTTACCAAAAGAAAACAGATTTTATAGGTCTTTACAACTATAGAACATAGCTAGCAATAACAACCCCTTTCACATTCTTTAAAAAGGTATTATTTATTCCTTCCAAACAATCCATGTAAATAATAGTATCATCTTAAAATGTAATTATTTGTGTATGGAGGATAGGTCATTATAGACTATAGGATACTTGCTCAGCCYGCAAATTAAAAAAGGTAACATTTAAATGATGGCTAGTCATTATTAGCCTGTATGGAATGCAGGTACATTATGGTCAGGTCACCTAAAATTGATGTCATCAACTGAAAAAGGGTTAGAGTTCGAAGTTAGTCTAGAACCCTGAGAAGAACATACTGGATCACATGCCGTGTAGAAGTCCAACTCTAGAGAAGGCCCAGACAGACAGTGGTTCATGGAGCGCAAACTGAGCGTGTAGCCAGAATATCTACATTTTATTAGCATTTACTGCCATCTAGTGTAAGAACCCATGAATGACCAAATATTCCTAACATGAATATTGGGGACAATGGAAYACACAGATCAGCAGAAGAAAAGCCTGGAAGGTTGGTGCACTATGCATGAATCTCTCTGCCATTTCCTGGTTGCTAAAAATATAATAGTTTGCCTAATTTCAGTTTGTGACAAAACAAGCAAGTATAGTGTTGAGAATCATTGTACCATCTAACCAAAACTATTGTATGTCAGCTGGTTGAAGCTGGTGTACAAAACAAAAAGCAAAAGATGCAAAAACTAAATTTAAAGAAGGTGAGGTATAGAAATAGCGCACATAGAACAGATATACTGCTTCATAGACTTGCTTTCAATGAGAATGACAGATATTCAACTCAGATATCTATGTGAATTTGGTCAGGTTGCCTAAAAAGTTACATGTTGCAGCTTTAACTTCCAAAATATCTCCCCCTCTCCCCAACCCAGGGGCAGATTTAGTAATTTGAAGGTCCCAGGCAGAACCCAGTGTGAGAACCCCCCCCCCCCCTCCCTAAGCTAGCCTCATTGAAAACCAGGCATCCCTAATACGGGTAAGCCTGGAGAAGTTCATGGCAAAATAGCTAAATAGGGATGGAGACCTGGTGTAAATCAATAACGCCTCGCTACACCAGGATGTCATGATGGGTAATGTACTATATAAGCCCACATTTAATTACAAGTCAGTACCCCTCAAGTTACACATCATCTTAACTAGCTAAATCCTGTGTAACACCTAGCGATTACGTGTAGTACGCTTTGAAACTGTGTTTTTCCCTCATCTGGGATGACCAAGTTTGAACCATCTGGGTTCTTTATTTTGGTTGCAAGTGCTTGCAACAACGTTGAGTGGAGATATATTTCCAACAGTGCATATTCATGGGTAAGTAATTAGAGCCTATTGAACAAAATCTCTCAAACACCGAGCGCATCCACGAGGGGTCACAACCTTTGTGACAGTTGTTACTGAATTGGATGCAGCTGAGAAGAAACAAAACACTAAGTTTGTATAACCGTTTCATACATGGAAAAACAGGCAGTCAAATCTTATCAAAAGGAAGTATGTTTTGAAGTGTCTGTACTATAGCTGAGAGATATAAAAGGCTGGCCATGGCTCACATCAACACCAGTATCCCAGAAACCCTAAACCCACTCCAATTTGCATACCGCCCCAACAGATCCACAGATGATGCTCTCTCTATTGCACTCCACACTGCCCTTTCACACCTGTACAAAAGGAACACCTACGTGAGAATGCTATTCATTGACTACAGCTCAGCATTCAACACCATAGTGCCCTCAAAGCTCATCACTAAGCTAAGGACCCTGGGACTAAACACCTCCCTCTGCAACTGAATCCTGGACTTCCTGACTGGCCGCCCTTAGGTGGTACGGGTAGGTAATAACACATCCACCATGCTGAGCAACACGGGGGCCCCTCAGGGGTGCGCTCAGTCCCCTCCTGTACTCMMTGTTCACTCATGATTGCACGGCCAGGCACGACTCCAACACCATCATTAAGTTTGCTGATGACGCAACACCWGATCACCGACAACGATGAGACAGCCTATAGGGAGGTGGTCAGAGACCTGACCGTGTGGTGCAAGGACAACAACCTCTCCTTCATCGTGATCAAGACAAAGGAGATGATTGTGGACTACAGGAAAAGGAGGACCGAGCACACCCCCATTCTCATCGACGGGCCTGTAGTGGAGCAGGTTGAGAGCTTCAAGTTCCTTTGTGTCCACATCACCAACRAACTATCATGGTCCAAACATACCAAGACAGTCGTGAAGAGGGCACGACAAAACCTTTTCCCCTTCAGGAGACTGAAAAGATTTGGCATGGGTCCTCAGATCCTCAAAAGGTTTTACAGCTGCACCACCGAGAGCATCCTGACTGGTTGCATCGCCGCCTGGTACGGCAACTGCTCGGCCTCCGACCGCAAGGCACTACAGAGAATAGTGCATACGTCCCTTCCTGCAATCCAGTACCTCTATATCAGGCATCAGAGAAAAGGCTGTAAAATTGCCAAAGACTCCAGCCACCCTGGTCATAAACTTTTCTCTCTGCTACCGCACGGCAAGCAGTACCAGAGAGCCAAGTCTAGGTCCAAAAGGATTCTTAACAGCTTCTACCCCCCAAGCCATAAAACTCCAAAACAGCTAATCAAATGGCTACCGGTACATTTTGCATTGTCCTCCCACACACACATTTTGACGCTGCTGTTACTCTCTATTATCTATGCATAGTCACTTTACCTCTACCTACATTGACTAACCCATTCCCCAGCACATTCACCGGTACCCCCTGTATAGCCTCGCTACTATTATTTTAACATTTTTATATAATTTTTTTGTTGTTGTATTTTCTACATTGTAGAATAGTGAAGACATCAAAACCATGAAATAACACTTATAGAATCATGTAGTAACCAAAAAAAGAGTTATATCAAAATATATTTTACATTCTTCAAAGTAGCCACCCTTTGCCTTGATGACAGCTTTGCACACTCWTGGCATTCTCTGAACCAGCTTCATGAGGAATGCTTTTCCAACAGTCGTGAAAAATTCACACATATGCTAAGCACTTGTTGGCTGCTTTTCCTTCACTCTGCGGTCAAACGTATMCCAAACTATCTCAATTGCGTTGAGGTCGGGTAATTGTGGAGGCCAGGTCRTCTGAYGCAGCACTCCATCACTCTCCYTSKTSRWMWARYMSYYMYWMMRCMKSSWGGWGKKKTGKYKSMTYRTYSTSYTGWWRAAMRAMAWWATYRYCSYMCYAMKAWGRKRKGRYRKMWYRYYGCWGMAKRMTRYKGTRGYMRYSMTGSTKRWKWRKKSYYYSWWKWMTWYWWWAWAWMAYMRMMRRYRKYRYCMSCARMRMASCMCCMCMMCACCWCCTCCWYYMTTYWYKRYGGKRRSMACMMMWSMKGMGRWSATCMWYYMWYCWMCTMYKYTKYTYMYMACAAMRWSGYGGYKGKWRSMAMMAAWMWYMWMWWWKKWRKMMTCAKMMSAMMRRASRRMWKWYYWCCWSYYKWMTRWYSWYYRYTSSTMKWWYWTSKYSKMMKMARSWMKTCTTCTTMTTRGTGTCCTTTAGTAGTGGTTTCTTTGCAGCAATTCGACCACAAAGGCCTGATTCACACAGTCTCCTCTGAACAGTTGCTGTTGAGATGTGTCTGTTACTTGAACTCTGAAGCATTTATTTGGGCTGCAATTTCTGGGGCTGGTAACTCTAATTAACTTATTCTCTGGGTCTTCCTTTCCTGTGGCGGTCCTCATGAGAACCAGTTTCATCATAGCGTTTGATGGTTTTTACAACTGCACTTGAAGAAACGTTCAAAGTTCCTGAAATTTTCCAGATTGACTGACCATGTCTTAAAGTAATGATGATAACTTTTAACAAGGCACACCTGTYCATTGAAATGCATTTAAGGTGAGTACCTCATGAAGCAAGTAGAGAGAATGCCAAAAGTGTGGCAAAGCTGTCATCAAGGCAAAGGGTGGCTACTTTGAAGAATCTCAAATATAAAATATATTGTGATTTGTTAAACACTTTTTTGGTTACTACATGTTATTTCACAGTTTTGATGTCTTCACTATTATTCTACAATGTAGAAAATAGTACAAATAAAGATGTCTAGTTTAACRCCGATGTTAAAAACCGATGTCAAAGCAGAAGTGCACACCTATATAACGTAGGTACATGAAATAATGACGCCAGGTAAAATGTTGTGCTAAACATGCAACACAGCATCCCTAAACTACCCCACAATGTCTGTTGTGTGGATCRAGCAGTCTATAAGTCGAGCAGTCATTTGAAATTTCAGCGAGACAACTCAAAGGAGAAATCCATTAAAGCCAAGATAAAGGAATTCAATGCCCTGACAATCAACTGTTCTCTGTCGTGGGTGATGTTGGCTTTCGCCGACTAGTCGAGCACTGGTACACACTACCAAGTGCGCCATTTGTCAGATGTTGCCCTACCGGAGTTACACAGTAATGGCGTCACTGCTAATATCTTCATGACATAAATTTGATGGAATGCCGTTTGGGTCTTTGCGTGTCAAAAAAGCTGTACAAAAAAAGTCTGCAAACAAGCAAACACCGGCCACGAACAATGTGTTTTCAATACCGCGTTGGTAATAAAGCATAATTTGTTCGAACGCAACCTCTGGGGTAGCTAGCTTTAGCTTGGTACCTAGCTAACARCAATACAACTAGTCTGAAAACATTGACTAGWAGAAACTGCAGTCATTTTCATTATTCTTAGCAATAATTTAGGAGTCCTTGTGAGTAAGTATTAGCTAGGTTGCCAATTGTTGTTCGCCTATTGAAATTGAACTTCAGTTCATGAAAATAAATAACTAGCCAGCTACTTAACCCCGTTGCCCAAAGCTAACGTTAAAAGCAGCCAGCTACTTTCATCATGCTAGTGAGGCTCGACCGAACTGGGTTGTTTTGTGAATCTAGCCACAATAAGGATTAGGCACAATAGTGAAATTCACAGTTTGCCTTCAAAATAAAAGTATGTCATTGACAGTGATGCAAATGAATACAAACAGTAGAATTATGCCATACTTTTATTTTGAAGTCCACTATTGTGGCTAGCTTCACACCATTAATGAAATAAGAACTGTCTTATAAATTAGGGTTAGYTTAGATGGATGACACCTAGCTATATAGTTAGCAAGCTAACTATAGCTCCTGAAACAGATTGTCATTTTGCTATGTTTTTGGGGAAGAACATTGTTTGCATCCATGAGCTAGCTAGCTTTTTTATGACCAGCAATGTAGGTGCGCGAGACAACTTCACCAGCATACGTATCGATGAATAGTTGTGACATATGAAATACAAGTGATAGTGTAATCAATGTGTAATAACTATTTTTTTTTAAATGTATGAACGAGTTAAATTATTATGTGACGTGCAGTGATATTCAGATCCTGATTGGTCAACAAGCTTATTTGACACGTCAAATAGTGTTATGTGACATGTCAAAGAGTGCTATTTGACGTGTATCTTTTTTGACACGCAAAGACCCAAACGGCTATCCATAGAAATCCAGGTTGAGGATGAAACGACTGAAGAAACTGAATGAAACGACTGAAGAAACAACAAAACAGCAAGTAAGTGAAATAAATAGGTTTTGATTATGTTTTACTGGTAATGTTGACATAAGTAAATCCCAACAAAATATTTTTTGGGGTCAGTGTGGTGTGTGTGTATGTAACCTTTATTTAACTAGGCAAGTCAGTTAAGAACAAATTCTTATTTACAATGACGGCCTACCTGGCCAAACCCGGACGACGCTGGGMCAATTGTGCGCTGCCCTATGGGACTCCAATCACGGCCAGATGTGAAAGAGTCTGGATTCGAAAACAAGAGACTGTAGTGCCTTAGACCTCTGCGTCCATGTCTGTGTTAACTATTTAACTGTACTAGAATGCTTAAAAGGCCACAATTTTAAATATCGATTATCTGTATCATCTTTTGGGGGGGCAAGAAAACCATCGGATATCRGCCAAAAATGTAATATCGGTGCATCATTAACGTTTTCTGCAGGTTTATATATTATGCCTAGCTCATGCGGCCCCTTGATGATGTGAAGCCTGAGGCAATTGCCTCTTCTGCCTAATGGGAAGTCMGCCAGTGCCTCTCTGCCCGTCTCATGCTGTTGCAAAACTCTCCCTCTCACATCCTCCTCTCCTCCCTCAACCCTATTATCCCGCCTACTCCCCCCCACCCTCTCTCTCCTCACCGGTCATGGGGTCAAACAGCTGATTGGCCTCCAGGTCAGTGAAGGTGCTGAAGCAGCAGGGGCAGCGGAACGACGCCCTGTTGGTGGAGTCCCTTTCATCCGTCTCGATGCGCCGCCGCATGTGATCCAGCTTGTACTTCACTACATTGACCAGCAGTCGGTAGTTGATGAAGTAGTAGTTGTGACGCGTGGTCTTGCCGTCGGGAGCCGTCTCCACCCGCATGCGGCACTTGACGAACTTGTCGCCCTTGAGCGTATTGAGCACCGAGCGCAGCTGCTTTCGGTCAAACTTGAGCAGCTCCAGCATGTCCTCCTCGCGGACGCAGGGGTTGCGGATAAGAACGTCCAGAGCCAGGGCATGCTCCACCCCGTAGAAGCCCCGCACTACCTGCTTGGCCAGGCGCTTCAGCGAAGCAGGGACCTCTGTTAATAATTCTGGCTCTGACATCTTCTATATGGCTGTCCTATGGGGTAGCAGACTGGTAGAGAGAGTGGCTTACGGAATAAGTAAAGGCTACAATAGATAGCCTGAAAAGTGTCTATGGGGTGGTTGGACAGGAGGGTGGGTAAACTTCAGGCAGAAAGGAGAGGATCTTGAGGGGGAGAAACCCCAGAAAGGGGTCAAGGGGGTCCTTCTCTGTGGTAGGATCTGCAACAAAAGAACACTGTTTATACAATCTGGTATTGAAACGTAGACATCACCATCCATCAGTAGGATTATTATATAACTAAGGAACTCTGTTAAAAACATGAACATGTGTTCATCCAACGTGGACGGGGTGGCAATGTAGTTAGCTAGCTTGTAAGTCATAACAGTTACAGTCAAACATATCCAAATGAGAGATGAACCGGCTGTAATGCAGAAACTATATGGTTATCCAAAATATTATTTAGTAAACGATACTTTTTGTTGTTAGCTAATACTCGCGAATGGAAACGGAATGAATAGAAATCAAACTGGCTAGCTAGCAACTATGCTAACAGTAGCTAGCTCAGTTTACAGCTAGCTACATCACGGGTTAGCGCAACACAATTGATCTCTGTAAGAATAAACGAGCTAGCTAGCTTTAACTACAACACATGTATGAAATACAGAAAATCCGACACTCACTCAATTGCATGTGTTCTCTTGCAATAACTTGAAAGCTTGTGGATGATCTGCTTCGTACTTTTCTCTATATTTTTTCGCCATGGAAATCTGGAAATAAAATCTCTATTCCGATTGGCTGTATGTCATGCTGTACTTTAACAGCCAATCAACGCAAGAATATTTTGATTGACGTTCACAATTTCCAATGTTGTTGTTATAAAAGTGGATCCAGTTTGAAACGGAAACCGTTCTCCTAAACCAATCAAAGAACAAATATTATTCTTTGGGCTGGAACTTTACTATTTACTTCCAGGACAACAATTAAATGGCGTCTCTTGACAGAGTGAAGGTGTTAGTTTTGGGTGATTCAGGTTGGTATCCTATTGATTTATGTCTCACTAATCGTATTGTCTTTTGTAAATTTTGTGWCGTTCGACATGGTTTGGTCAAATATAATGCTTATATAAAACATTAATGTCCCCCTTGTTCCTATCCGTGGAAACTAGCTAGACATATAGCTAATGTTTGCTAACTACCTATAGTAGTTTTTTAGAAAACCATCTAAAAGTCGAATCTTATTTTCTAATCTCTGCTGATGTCTTCCCTTGATGCACTTAAAAATATACCTAGACAAGAGAAGTGAAYTTAGCTATGTGTTTGAAAAATACTGGATTTGTCTCACTAGCTATAATTATTTTGTCATGGCAGGTGTTGGGAAGTCCTCACTCGTTCATCTGCTGTGTCAGAACCAAGTGTTGGGAAATCCATCATGGACTGTAGGCTGCTCCGTGGATGTACGGGTAGGAAAGGACTGCGGTAGAAAATTAGCCGACTGGCTAAAACAGGCACTTTTACKGAAATGTTGATTATTGTGCACTGTCCCCTGTAAAAAATAAACTCAAACTCAACGGTTGCTTTATCTTTGTTACTTTAGTCCATTAATTGACTCATTGTTTTTTTCCTGAAGATTACTTTACTTTACACATTCTAAGGTTATTCTAAGAGTTGGTTTTACAGGTCCACGACTACAAGGAGGGCACTCCAGAGGAGAAGACCTACTACATTGAATTATGGGATGTTGGAGGATCTGTGGGCTGTGCCAGCAGTCTGAAAAACACCAGAGCAGTTTTCTACAACTCTGTCAATGGTAAAGACGCAGCACTGACTGGCTCTGTCAGTCACCACATGAGGAAAATGATAACCTGTATATATCTGTAATGACACATAATTGTATCCTTACAGGTATTGTATTAGTTCACGACCTGACGAACAAGAAATCCTCCCAGAATCTGTATCGCTGGTCACTAGAAGCCTTGAACAAAGACTCCTCCCCAACGGGGGTAATCGTCTCAAATGGGCAAGTATCTACTACTGCTGGAATCAAATAGCTTACCTCAATTTAATACATTTTAAAGCTTGTTAAATAGAAGTTGCTATCCTCTATAGGCACTTTGAGAAAGTGTATGTACTTCTTGAAAGTCTTATCTTGAATGTCTTGCCTGAATACTTCCAGTGATTATGACAGAGAACAGTTTGCTGATAGCTCYGTGCCTCTGCTCCTGATCGGCACCAAGTTTGACCAGATCCCAGAGAACAAGAGGAATGATGTTCTCACCAGGACAGCTTTCCTGTCTGAAGACTTCAACGCGGAGGAGATCAACCTGGTAGGTGAATCCTCACCTCAACTATCCTTCTAGGCCTCTATGGATTCTGAGCTACCCATCACTCGGTCAAAGAAAACCTTATTTGCTTCAGCAATGTACTTTTGCTAACAATAAAAGGCCAATGTATGAGCAGTGGGCACACATTAGTATTGTAACAGCTATTGAATAAGCTACAGGTAGTGGAAGTCATTTTTAACCTTTTTGCATTGAGGCTTGGGGTTTAGGTCATGTTTTGTCCTCGACTCTCATGACAGGATTGCACCAACCAAAGATACTTTGCTGCAGGCACGTCCAACGCTGTGAAGTTGAGCAGATTCTTTGACAAGGTGAAATGTTCAGAAGCGGATGCTTCTTCTTACATATTTTAACCCCCTTAATACAGTGCCTTCAGAAAGAATTCAGATCCCTTGACTTTTTCCACATTTTGTTACGTTACAGCCTTAATCTAAAATKGATTAAATAAATAAMAATCCTTAGCAATCTACACACAATACCCTGTAATGACAGAGTAAACAGGTTTTTAGACATTTTTGCAAATGTATTACAAATAAAAACCAGAAATACCTTATTTACGTAAGTATTCAGACCCTTTGCTATGAGACTCAAARTTTAACTCTGGTGCATCCTGTTTCCATTGATCATCCTTGAGATGTTTCTACAACTTGGAGTCCACCTGTGGTAAATTCAATTGATTCAACATGATTTGGAAAGGCACACACTTGTCTAAATAAGGTCTCACAGTTGACAGTGCATGTCAGAGCAAAAACCAAGCTATGAGCTTCGAAGGAATTCTCCGTAGAGCTCCAAGACGGGATTGTGTTRAGGCACAGATATGCGGAAGGGTACCAAAAATGACTGCAGCATTGAAGGTCCGCAAGAACACAGTGGCCTCCATCATTCTTAAAYGAAAGAAGTTTGGAACCATCAAGACTCTWCTTAGAGCTGGCTGCCTGGCCAAACTGAGCAACCGGGAGAGAAGGCCTTGGTCAGGGAGGTGACCCAATGGTCACTCTGACAGAGCTCCAGAGTTCCTCTGTGGAGATGGGAGAACCTTCCAGAAGGACAATCGTGCCTTTATGGTAGAGTGGCCAGATGGAAGCCACTCCTCAGTAAAAGGCACATGACTCGCAGACCATGAGAAACAAKATTCTCTGGTCTGATTAAACTCTTTGGCCTGAATGCCAAGCGTCATGTCTGGAGGAAACCTGGCACCATCTCTACGGTCAAGCATGGTGATGGCAGCATCATGCTGTGGGGATGTTTTTCAGATGCAGGGACCGGGAGACTTGTCAGGATCGAGGCRAAGATGAATGGAGCAAAGTACAGCGATCCTTGATGAAAACCTGCTCCAGAGCACTCAGGACTGGGGCGAAGTTTCACCTTCCAACAGGACAACAAACCTAAGCACACTGTCAAGACAACTCATGAGTCTCAATGTCCTTGAGTGGCCCAGCCAGAGCCCGGACTTAAACCCGCTCGAACATCTCTGGAGAGACCTGAAAGTAGCTGTGTAGTGACGCTCCACATCCCAGCCTGACGGAGCATTAGAGGATCTGCAAAGAAAAATAGGACACCCTCCCCAAATACAGGTGTGCCAAGCTTGCTACCAACGGTGCTTCAACAAAGTACTGAGTAAATGGTATGAATAGTTATGTAAATGTGATATTACTGTTTTTTTATAAATTAGCAAAAAATTCTGAACCCGTTTTTGCTTTGTCATTATGGGATATTCTGTCTAGATTGGGGGGGGGGACAATGTAATCAATTTTAGAATTAGGCTGTAACCTAACAATGTGGAAAGTCAAGGTGTCTGAATACTTTCCGACGGCACTGGATACTGWTCTTTCTATACATGGGTGTTCATTATTCAGAGTCAATGAGCATGTACAAAAAAACGTAATACTTGTCTTTTATTTTAGGTCGTAGAGAAGAGATACTTCACCAGAGACCCTAGTCAAGTAAGTGATTGTCTATGTATCCATAATGAACATGATACACTGCTCTGGTCTTTCCAATTTTGAAACCATTACTTTATCAGTTTTGGACTTGAAACATAAATCCATCTCTCCTCCTCTCTCCAGATGACAGGTTTCACAGAGAGGAAACGCTTCAACTTCAAAAGCGTTCACTACGACTGAGATAGAGGTGGACAGTGCTGGGGCCTCTGGTTTCAACCTGCTTCAGTACAGTCCCTCACTCAACAAGTGTACTTTGTCTCTCTCTCTTACGCTTTTTTTTTTATCTCTGTTAAAGGCACAGTGCAGTCGAATGTGATTTTTCTGTGTTTTATATATTTTTTCACACTGAGGTTGGAGTAATATTGTGATCATTTCCTTTTAGTGTAAGAGCTGTTTGAAAACACTGAGTGAAATCTCAGCTTGTTGTGGTGGAATGTTTTTGGCCTGGTGACATAAATTTAGTTAATAGACCAATAAGAAAGTTCCAAACCTCTCTGCCAATAATAGCTAGTTTTCCCCTCTCCACTCAGACCACTCCCAGACAGTCCTAGCACAATTCTTGATTGAGAAAGAGCTTCTTAACCTCTGGAACAGTACCTTTTTCTAGTAGCATAGAGCCATATCCATTAGGTTAGAGGACAGTATTCCTCACTTTGCCCTGTCCTGTGTGTTTGTGTGTATAGTACAGGAGAAGGCAAAGTGTGGAATGCTCTTCTCTGGCATAATGGATATTAGARAAGGTACCGTTCCAGAGGTTGCCAACTTTAACAATCACATTTGTTACCCAGAAATAATTTTGAGAACTGCTGCAATGGACCTATAATACTGTGGTCAAACCCACTTGGCACTTATTGCAAGAGTAGGGGTGTTAACCCCATTGTCCTGGCTAAATTCTCAACCTGGCCCCATTTCCATCATGGCCACCTAATCGTCCCCCTCATTCCTCATTCGCATATACAGTAAGCTCAACTTATTGGGACGGTGACACTTTTGTTGTTGTYTTGGCTCTGTACTCCAGTACTTTGGATGTGAAAAGGATACAATGACTATGAGGTTAAAGTGCAGACTGTCAGCTTTAATGTGAGGGTATTTTCATCCATATTGGGTGAACCTTTTAGATATTATAGCACTTTTTGGACAGTCCCTCCATTTTAGGGAACCAAAAGTAATTGGGACAAATTCACTTGTGTAGTAAAAAGTGTATTATTTGGTCCCATATTCATAGCACGCAATGACTACATCAAGCATGTGACTCTATACATTTGTTGGATGCATTTGCTGTTTGTTTGGATTGTGTTTTAGATTATTTTTGTGCCTAATAGAAATTAATGGTGAATCATGTATTGTCATTTGAGTCACTTATTGTAAATAAGAATATAATATGTTTCTAAACACTTCTACATTAATGTGGATGCTAACATGATTATGGATAGTCCTGGATGAATTGTGAGTAATGATGAGCGAGAAAGTCTTGGTTAGCATGTCTTGGGGTTCTGATATTTGTGCAGCTGTAACTTTCTAAGTCATTATTCACGATTCATTCAGGATTACCCATAATATGACACAGTAAAGATTTACAGTAARTGTTTCAATTTATTTTTCAATATAATTTGTTATAAAATGATAACATAGAAATCTGAATACAAATTAACATTTTGACTAAAATAATCCAGGACTCAAGGTATTTTCTGGGTGTAAGCATGGGATGCTTCCTGTGGTGTCTTGTATGGGTCATAATACATCGTCTTATACCTTTTGGGCTAGGACACCATCCTTAGTGCTTGCAGATATTCTGTCTTAAGAGTTTGACTGCCGGGAAATCATAGAGCCTWTAAGAAAACAACTGAGGGTAAGAGGACAAGGTGCATTTACAGCCCTGCTGTAAACTATGGGCGTGTGCTATGAATCACTGTTTCAAATGTGCAGGAACAGATATTAGTTTATATCCCCTTTTATTAATTTTGTTCAAGTCAGCACTCGGCACAAAAAATATATTTACATAATTCTGTCAGATACAGTTAACTGACTCGTATTCAGTCAAGCAACAATGTACCCAGACACACCTACAATGTAGGTGTGTCTGGGTAAAAGCCATGATTAAAGTGTAGAGAATGTGTCCTAGGAACTAATAGTTAGGCGGTTGATGTGCCCTCCCACTGGGGACAGACGTCAGTTCAACGTCAACTTTTGATTTACATTTGAGTTGTAAAATAACGTGAGGTCAACAACTTGAACCATGTCATTGGATTTAGGTAAARAGTTGGGTGAAAAAAAAGAAACGTTCCTGAAATCCCTTTATGTTGATGACTTTGCAAATCCAATCAGTKTTTTTGGTTGAAATGACATGGAAACAACTGCCTGTACCTAATGTAATTTGATTACTTTGTATCTCTGGCCAGAGCAGGGTCTGAAAGCAGCTGGAGTGTGTCTCCTGACTTTTCAGATTCCATCCTTTTTTGTTTGGGTGTTGTACAGCCTCAGGAGGATGGGGTGTAGGGGGAAGTTGCCCCTAGATGCTGATCTTGGGTCAGTCTTGCATTTTTCTCACTAACGCTTAAGGTTAGGATTTGGGGAGAGGAACTTCACCCTGGAGCGGAGGATGTATGTATTCCTGCTTAGCTAGCAACCACCCAGGACACCAATCTTAGCCTGTTGAAAAGCCTTCGTAGGCGGCTGGTGGTGGCCTTGCATTTGCGGCTTGCAGTCTTGTCATGGCAAGCCACCTATTGAAAATGGTTATGTGTTGGTCCTTTGATGGCATGTTGCTGATTTATTTGCCTACCCCTGCTGTAGGGGCGTCATTATTTTAAAGGGGACACAAAGTTAGTTAGGGTCAGTGATGGRAAAAGTACTCAATTATTATACTTGAGTAAAAGTATAGATACCTTTTAATAGAAAATGATTAAGTAAAAGTCACCTAGTAAAATACTACTTGAGTAAAATGATTTGGTTTTAAATATATTTAAGTATCAAAAGTAAATGTAATTGCTAAAATATACTTAAGTATCAAAAGTATAAATCATTTCACATTCCTTATATTAAGCAAACCAGATGGAACAATTTTCAAATTTTAAAGAAAATTGATGGATAGCCAGGGGAAACTTAGGCAATAATTTACAAATGAAGCATTTGTGTTTAGTGAGTCTGCCAGATCAAAGGCAGTAGGGATGACCAGGGATGTTCTCTTGATAAATGCTTGAATTGGACCATTTTCCTTTCGAAATGTGACGAGTACTTTTGGGTGTCAGGGAAAATGTATGGAGTAAAAAGTACATTGTTTTCTTTAGGAATGTAGTGGAGTATAAGTAAATGTTGTCAAAAATATAAATAGTAAAGTAATGATAACCCAAAAAACAACAAGTAGTAGTTTAAAGTATTTTTACTGTGTACACACACACACACAAACACACAGGAGTGTCATGCACCCATTATTTTAGAGGGTGGGCCGAAGCGGTGTTGTGGAATTTAGCATTTTTCAAACACCTGAAGATTTTTCCTGCAATCTAGATACATAATCGGTATTCCTAATTCTATGTCAAAATGATGTCTATTTTTCTGCATAGGTTATCTAAGCATACCTCTTTACCTGTTCAATTGTCATTTTAATGAGGGTGTCATTCTGACTGTTGTAAATCACACATCTCAATATACTGCACTATATACTGCATTAACATGCCTAGGATATTACATCCAAATTTCAACACAGTACATGGGATCATAACACGCATCATCAATACAGGGACATATCATGGCATCATAATTAATACACAAATGTGCCAGATTACATRTAAACCAAGTATATTTCTGCATATCTTAACATACCTCTTGAACTGTCTGTATCCTCCTGACTGGCAGTTCTTACGTGAGTGATATTCAGTGCATTTAGTAATTGCTTGTTTTTCTAAAGTCTAGCAACCTTGCCATCAGGCATGCAAGCTAAGATAGACAAGCTACTCTAACTTGATTGATATCCTGAAATGGCTTGGTAGATAGTTAGGTTCTCAATCTCCCAACTTCCTATCTACAGTAGCTGGCTAGCTAAAGCCAACTTCATAAAATTGCTAGGTGGCTAGTATTACATTTACATTTACATTTAAGTCATTTAGCAGATGCTCTTATCCAGAGCGACTTACAAATTGGAAAGTTCATACATATTCATCCTGGTCCCCCCGTGGGGAATGAACCCACAACCCTGGCGTTGCAAGCGCCATGCTCTACCAACTGAGCTACACGAGAAACAAAACATTTGTTTTATTTATTCATCAGGAAGGAATCAATGGACTACATAGCTTTATCAAATACATTTACAAACATACCTTCGGAGAGTCCTGCCCATCACCGCCAGCTTTATAAAATCACATCAAACACTTTGCTGCTCTACATTCTCTCTCCTCCACTGACGATACTGTTTGCATGCACTAGACTAGAGTATCTTCTTCTTTACGATTTGGTTGGCGAATCTTATCCAACTTATAGAGATGCCACCTACTGTACTGGTGTGTGTAAGACCATTCACGGCCTACCAACATTAAATTCTTGATACAGTAAATCAAATTTGGAGAAAAGGAAAACCACCCCATTACCTTATTTAACCTATCTAATCCTACTCCAGACCCGTAATGGTCTGAGAGGACAGAACACTACCACTCAACACCCCCTGCAACCGTAAATCCTCGCAATCCCAAGTCCTTCTCTGCCACTGCCACCCTATCCTCTATTTTCTGTGACTTCCGATCCATTTCTGCAGTACAACTGACAACCGTGGCTATAAATGCTAAAACGCCCACCTTACTGAAGCACATATTCTTCCCATCTCTCTCTCTCTTGATCTCTGCCTACTCACAGGAATCCTCTCACTATCCCTCACCCTGTAGCCATCATCCTCTACCACTCTCTTCACTGCTTCGGCATACGACACTTTCTSCACTACTGTAACCCTGGCAACCTCAACCTGCCATTCTCTCACTGGACACCTTCGATCTCCAGTCCCATGGGCACCCCCACAACTAACACACACAACTTTCTCCACCGACACTACACATTTTCTCCACCGGTACAACGCATTCCTTCGTCTCATGCCCTTCAGCACATTTCTCACATCTAGGAATTGCCCTCCTACACACTGCTGCAACCTGCCCATGAACTTGACACCTAAAACACAGTAGTATTTTCTGGAACTAAAGCTCTCACGGGATACCTTATACTTCTTAACTTGACATTGTCGGGCAAAGACTCCACATAAAAGTTAGCGGGCCAGTCTATGTCCTCTACATTTCCCCGCGCTCTCCACCGGATCTGCGTCACACCAAATGGCGGGCGTCACAGACACCAGGAATCTTCCATTTTAACTGATCCTCCTCAACACCTCCTCAACRTGCCCTGCTCTGGAGAGCAAAGCAAGTCACATTTCTTGTCCCTAATWGTGTGATCCGGAGCACCCGCTCCTTCTGGCCAGAATCATCCTTTTCATCCTCGGGATGAGGCCCAAACTCGGTGGTATTACATCCATGCTCTCTGCCAGATTCCATCTTTTAGCTACTAGAGCACGTATCCCTCTTTTTGCACTTGACACAACCTTCCTCACCACACCGCTTCCCTCAACAATCAGCTCCTTCTCAGCGGTCATCACTGCACCTGCCAACCACAATTAGTTAACCCTCGTCACGTTCACTTTCCTTCTATAGCTCTTCTAAAAGTTCTSTGCGATCCTTCATTCCATATTCCTTCAAAACATATTCCACTTTCCTCCTTTTTTCCTTATCTGCCATCTTTTCTTCCACCAGTTTGCTTGTGCAATCCTATACTCCATAATTATTCATAATACTGTATGTTCCTCTTTCTTCCTTTTTTAATTTCTTGTCCGCCATCTTCTTTTGTGACTGCCGTTGATCTTCCGATTGTCCTGATCCATTTGAGTATCTAGCATCCTGCTTAGCATATCTTTCCTCCGAGGCTCATTTTGGAAGGAACCACTTACTAGGGGGCATAAGTGGGGTGGGATGAGTGTACTGGTGCAGTCAGTGTGCCCCCTTCGCAAAATACCGCTGACGGATATTTTTTATAAATAATTCTGATAAAATATGGGCTTAAAGGGGAACTTCACCTGCTGGTTTGACCTCGCTTTTTGGGTTGTTCTTCAAGAAACTCTGGCGGCAATGACAGAAGTGAGTTTTGCTTGGGGGTGTGGTTTGATGTGGATGTTTCTTGGGTGTGTTCTTGCCATCACCTAGACTCATCCATCTGTCAGAACCTTGCCCGCAGCTATTTCTCCCCACTCAATCACAACAAACAAACCTCCAGCAGGTTGAGTTCAATAACTACAGGCAGATAGATGTATGATGAGATGTCGAGGAAGCTTTGAATAGGTCAGTAGCCTACAGAGTAATAAGAGAAGAATGCAATTGCTGAATTTATGTAGATATTCTAAACTAAGTCTCTTGATCACTTTCAAATGTAGTAACAGGTCCATGTAGCATAAACAACCCTTTACATACAGCGCATTCGGACCCCTTGACTTTTTCCACATCTTGTTACATTACAGCCTTATTCTAAAACAGATTACATTCATTTTTTCCTCATCAATCTACACACAATGGCCAATAATGACAAAGCTAAAACAGGTTTTTAGAAATGTTTAGGATACCTTTACGTAAGTATTCCGACTCTTTGCTATGAGACTTGAAATTGAGCTCAAGTGCATCCTGTTTCCATTGTTCATCCTTTAGAAGTTTCTACAATTTGGAGTCCACCTGTGGTAAATTCAATTAATTGGACATGATTTGGTAAGGCACACAACTGTCTATAAAAGGTCCCACAGTTGACTGCATGTCAGAGCAAAAACTTTTTCCTCCAAACATAACAATGGTCATTATGGCCAAACAGTTCTATTTTTKTTTCATCAGACCAGAGGACATTTCTCCAAAAAGTATAATCTTTGTCCCAATGTGCAGTWGCAAACCGTAGTCTGGCTTTTTTATGGCGGTTTTGGAGCAGTGGCTTCTTCCTTACTGAGCGGCCTTTCAGGTTATGTCAATCGCCATCGCACTGCACACTGCCCTATCCCATCTGGACAAGAGAAATACCTATGTAAGAATGCTGTTCTTTAAGTATAGCATTCATTGGCTCAGCATTCAACACCATAGTACCCTCCAAGCTCATCATTAAGTTTGAGGACCTGGGTCTAAACCCTGCCCTGTGTAACTGGGTCCTGGACTTCCTGACGGACCGCCCCCCAGATGGTGAAGGTAGGAAACAACACCTCCACTTCCCTGATCCTCCACACTTGGGCCCCACAAGGGTAAGTGCTCACTCCCCTCCTGTTCACCCGTGGCCACTCACGCCTCCAACTCAATCATCAAGTTTGCAGACGACACAACAGTAGTAGGCTTGATTATCAACAATGATGAGACAGCCTACAGGAAGGAAGTGAGGGCTCTGGGAGTGTGGTCCCAGGAACATAACCTCTCACTCAATGTCAACAAAACAAAGGAGATGATTGTGGACTTCAGGAAACAACAGAGGGAGCACCCCCCTATCACCATTGATGGGAACGCAGTTAAGAAGGTGGAACGCTTCAAGTTCCTTGGCGTACACGTCACTGACAAACTGAAATGGTCCAGCCACACAGACAATGTGGTGAAGAAGGCACAACAGCGCCTCTTCAACCTCAGGAGGCTGAAGAAATTTGGCTTGGCACCAAAAATGTTCACAAACTTTTACAGGTGCACAATTGAGAGCATCCTTTCGGGCTGTATCACCACTTGGTACAGCAACTGCATCGCCCGCAAYCGCAGGGCTCTCCAGAGGGTGGTRCGGTCTGCCCAACGCATCACCGGGGGCAAACTACCCGCCCTCCAGAACACCTATAGCACCCATTGTCACAGGAAGGCCAAAAAGATCATCAAGGAAAACAACCACCCGAGCCACTGCCGGTTCACCCCGCTGTCATCCAGAAGGCAAAGTCAGTACAGGTGCATCAAAGCTAGAACTGGGAGACTGAAAAACAGGTCTATCTCAAGTTCATCAGACTGTCAAACAGCCATCACTAGCACATTATAGGCTGCTGACTACATACATAGACTTGAAATCACTGGCCACTTTAATAAATGGAACACTGTCACTTTGATAATGTTTACATATTTTGCATTACTCATCTCATATGTATGTACTATATTCTATTATATTCTACTGTATCTTAGTCTATGCCACTCTGACATTGCTCGTCCATATATTTATATATTCTTAATTCCATTCCTTTACTTAGATTTATGTTTATTTATTGGGTATATGTTGTGAAATTGTTAGATATTACTTGTTAAATATTACTGCACTTTCCAATGCCCCACAAAGACGGTCACCTATTGGTAGATGGGTAAAAAAAAAAAAGCAGACATTAAATATTCCTTTGAACATGGATTGTGTATGTGTGCCTTTCAGGATGAATGGGTAAGACAAATAATGGAAGTGCCTTTGAATGCGGCATGGTAGTAGGCGCACTGGTTTGTGTCAAGAACTGCAACCCTTTTTGGTTTTTCAAGCTTAACAGTTTCCCGTGTGGGGGCAACTCAATATTAGGAAGGTGTTCCTAATGTTTGGTGTACTCAGTGTATCTTGATTACATAAGTATTCAGCCCCCTGTAAATACATATTTGACAGCGATTACAACTCTAAGAGCTATGCAGACCTAGATTGTACAATATTTGCCCTTTATTCTTTAACAAATTCTTCAAGCTCTGTCAAGTTGGTTATTGATCATTGCTAGACAGCCATTTTCAAGTCTTGCCAGAGATTTTCAAGATGATTTAAGTCAAAACTGTAACTAGGCCACTCAGGAACATTTAGTGTTGTCTTGGTAAGTAACTCCAGTGTATATTTGTCCTTGTGTTTTAGGTTATTATCCTGCTGAAATGTGAATTTGTCTCCCAGTGTCTGTTGGAAAGCAGATTGAAGCAGGTTTTCCTCTAGGACTTTGTGTGTGCTTTATTCCAGCTCTATTCCATTTCTGTTTAATCTAAAAAAAATACTTGCTACACTCTTAGAAAAAATGGTTCCAAAACGGTTATTCGGCTGTTCCCATAGGATAACCGTTTTTGGTTCCAGATAGAACAATTTTGGGTTCCATTGAAACCCTCTTTGGAAAGAGTTCTACATGGAACCCAAAATGGTTCTACTTGGAACCAAAAGGGTTATTCCCGGAACTAACATGGGTTCTTCAAAGGGTTCTCCAATGGGGACAGCCGAAGAACACTTTTAGGTTCTAGATAGCACCTACTTTTCTAGTCCTTGCCGATGACTAGCATACCCATAACATGATGCAGCCACCACCATGCTTGAAAATATGAAGAGTGGTACTCAGTGATGTGTTGTGTTGGATTTGCCCCAAACATAACACTTTATATTCAGGAAAGAAATATATATTTTCCACAATTTTTGCAGTATTACTTTAGTGCCTTATTGCAAACAGATGCATGTTTTGGAATATTTGTACAGGCTTCCTTCTTTTCACTAATTTAGGTAATTTAGGTTAGTATTGTAGAGTAACTACAATGTTGTTGATCCTTCCTCAGTTTTCTCCTATCACAGCCATTAAACTCTGCAACTGTTTTAAAGTCACCATTGGCCTCATGTTGAAATCCCTGAGTGGTTTCTTTCCTCTCTAGCAACTGAGTTATGAAAGACACCTGTATCTTTGTAGTGACTGGGTGTATTGATACACCATCCAAAGTGTCATTAATAACTTCACCATGCTCAAAGGAATATTCAATGTCAACTTTTTTTATTTTTACCCATCTACCAATAGGTGCCCTTATTTGCGAGGCATTGGAAAACCTCTGTGGTCTTTGTGGTTGAATCTGTGTTTGAAATTCACTGCTCAACTGATGGACCTTACAGATAATTGTATGTGTGGGGTACAGAGATGAGGTAGTGAATCAAAATCATATGAAACACTATTTTTGCACACAGAGTGAGTTCATTCAACTTATGTGAATTGTTAAACACACTTTTACTCCTGAATTTATTTAGGCTTGCCAATACAAAGTGCCTGAATACTTATTGACTCAAGACATTTCAGCTTTTCATTTTTAACTTATTAGTAAAAATGTCTACAAATATAATTCCACTTTGACAATATGGGGTATTGTGTGTAAATCAGTGACACACAATCAAAATGTTATCCATTTTAAATTCAGGCTGTACACAACAAAATGTGGACTTTGTAAAGGAGTGTGAATACTTTCTGAAGGCACTGTATGCCTCTGTAACTTTCTCACTATTTCTCAACTTTCTCACTATTCTCATTATTCACAATTCATTCAGGATTATCCGTAACCATGGTAAAATCCACATGAATCTAGAAATGTTTAGAAACATTTTCTATTCTTATTAACAATAAAAGTGACTCCAAAATGACACAATACAATACATACACAAACCATTCATTTCTATTGGGTACAAAATAATCTGAAACACAACCAAAACAAACAGCAAATCCATCCAACAAGTCTGTAGAGTCACAAGCTTGATGTAATCATTGCGTGCTAGGAATGTGAGACAAAATACTATACGTTTTGACTACTATATAAGTGAATTTGTCTCAATACTTTTGGTCCCGTAAAATTTTGCGATTAAGTTCAAAAGTGCTGTAATTTCTAAACGGTTCACCCGATATGGGTCACCATACCCTCAAATGAAAGCTGACAGTCTGCACTTTAACCTCATATTCATTGTATCTTTTCAAATCCAAAGTGCTGGAGTACAGAGCCAAAAGAACAAAATGTTCACTGTCTCAATACTTTTGGAACAGTCAATAATTATTATTATTATTATTATTATTATTAGGCTATAGTTGCCGCTCCTGAATGTGTTACCTCCAGGCCAGGATTAGAGTGCAGTCAACAATGATGCAAATACGAGCCAGGCCTTTCTGCAAGACACACGCAGGGAGAGTGGGGATGAGGGAGAGTGGGCTTTTAAGCAAAGCCGCAATGTGATGTGTATCACTCAACATGCAAAACAGTATCAGTATAACGTACACTGAGTATACCAGACATTAGGAACACATTTCTAATATTGAGTTGAACCCCCCCCCCTCCTCCCGATTTGCCCTCAGAACAGCCTTAATTCGTCAGGGAATTGATTCTACAAGGTGTCGAAAGCATTCCAAAACCCACAGACACAAATGGAAGGGGGTTAATATGAGAACCTCTTCCATTACAACAAACCTGACCAGCAGGTTACACCATAAAGTTTGATCCAGAGAAGTCTTTGCATAGCAATAGAGATCACGTGGAGCTGTGTTGTTTTGAGGTCCTGTCCATTTCTGAGAAGGTGTAGGTTTCCAGAACAACAACAGGAAAAGCACACGGTTAGCGGTTTCTCACTAGCTAGGTGACAGGTGGTGTAGTGCTAGGCAGTGATGTAAAGTACTTAAGTAAAAAAACTTGAAAGTACTACTTAAGTAGTTTTTTGGAGTATCTGTACTCCACTTTACCATTTMTATTTTTGACAACTTTGTACTTTTACTTCACTACATTCCTAAAGGAAATATTGTATTTTTTTCCCCATACATTTTTCCTGACACCCAAAAGTTACATTTTGAAGGCTTAGCAGTACAGGAAAATGGTCTAATTCACACACTTATCAAGAGAACATCCCTGGTCATCCCTACTGCATCTGATCTGGTGGACTCACTAAACACATGCTTCATTTGTAAATTACGTCTGATGGTTGGAGTGTGCCCCTGGCTATCCGTAAATACATTTAAAAAACAGGAAAATGGTGCCATCTGGTTTGCTTAATATAAGGAATTTGAAATGATTTATACTTTTACTTTTACTTTTGATCCTTAAGTATATTTTAGCAATAACATTTACTTTTGATACTTAATATCAATATACTTAATATCAGTATATTTAAAACCAAATACTTTTAGACTTTTATTAAAGTAGGATTTTACTGGGTGACTTTCACTTTTACTTGAGTCTTTTATTAAGGTATCTTTACTTTTACTCAAGTATGACATTTGGGGACTTTTTCCACCACTGCTGCTAAGTAACAGGAGGGTAATGCTCCGTAACAGGAGTGTAATGCTAGGTAACAGGAGTGTAGTGCTAGGTGACAGGGGTGTAGTGCTAGGTAACAGGAGTGTAGTGCTAGGTGACAGGGGTGTAGTGCTAGGTAACAGGAGTGTAATGCTAGGTGACAGGAGTGTAGTGCTAGGTGACAGGGGTGTAGTGCTAGGTAACAGGAGTGTAGTGCTAGGTGACAGGGGTGTAGTGCTAGGTAACAGGAGTGTAGTGCTAGGTGACAGGATTGTAGTGCTAGGTGACAGGAGTGTAGTGCTAGGTGACAGGATTGTAGTGCTAGGTGACAGGATTGTAGTGCTAGGTGACAGGATTGTAGTGCTAGGTGACCAGAGTGTAGTGCTAGGTGATAGGTGGGCACGTGTGCTATGACACAGGTTTCAGTGGAGCAGAAGAAGTCACACCACACACAACAATTAAACACACACACATTTAGCCCTAACACACAGGGTCAAACGTCCATATACATGTAGCCAACTATGGCCATGCATGCACACACCATGCGCAAACACACACACACACACAGACCTGAGGACGAGAGCACAGGTAGTCTGTCCCAGGACATATTCAGGAGCCACTTCTCCAAACTCTCATGGCACACACCTCACAAACTTCAGAATAGGATTTCCTCTCTGCAAAGGATGTAACAGCAAGGATACGAAGACATTAGTAACACAACAATGCTGAGGTTGCTTACACTATTTATTTTACATTTTTTTATTTAACTAGGCAGGTCAGTTAAGAACAAATTATTGTTTATAATGGCGGCCTACCCCGGCCAAACCCAGACGACGCTGGGCCAATTGTGCGCCGCCCTATGGGACTCCCAATCACGGCCGGATGTGATACAGCCTGGAATCGAACCAGGGACTGTAGTGACGCCTCTTGCACTGAGATGCAGTGCCTTAGACCGCTGCGCCACTCAGGAGCCCAAAATATTAGTTTAAGTCTTCCTGAACACAAACTTTCAATTCAATGATTTTGTTGGTAAGAATGCTACTAAGGCCTAATGTGTAAATGCCAATCATCTAACTAGACACATTACATTTTTTAACTGTACCTTTTCAACATTCATCCCACTTACCTGTCTGCGGCTGACTATGATACTGTTTCCTGAGCCCACTGGTTTAGGATGACCCAGGATGTTGATGCCTTCTGACCTTTGACCCTCCTGCTTCTGCTCCGGTTGCTAAGATGTCATCAGTAATTTGTTGCAATGTTATKTAGCTAACATTGTGATGGAGTTTTTTTTATGTGTCATAGTATTTATCCCTGTAGTTTAATTTCAAACAGTGGTTTATTTTCCACTTAAGCCGATCACCAGTAGCCTACAGGCTTCCATTCACTCTGTGCCTGACAAAAAATATGTATAGCCATGTATTTTTCATCCAGACAGTAAATGCAATGAAACCTCTAGTGCAAACCTTTCTTTCGATCACTTTTGTTCATTGACCATGCTTTCCATGCTGTCTATTCTGCACTAGTGTAGCAGCCCCAGCAGGAGGCAGCACATCCATACCCCAGAGCCAGGCAGGCAGAGGTGTATTATAGAAMCTTCTCCTGACTGAGGACATGCTCAACTTTTGCACTAGATAACTACAGGGACACCAAATGTGTCAATAAGTCAGATTTGACAGTTGCATTACACAGTTTTGGATGGATGTATCAACGTACTGGTCACATTTCATTGAAACGACGTGGAAACAATGTTGATTCAACCAGTGTGTGCCCAGTGGGAAATGTCATATTGTCCTCACAGCACAACAACCAGTCCTAACAGTGGCATCACAGCAGCTCTGATTTTAGCTACAGTGAKGTCCTAAAGTATTGTGACAGAGACACATTTTTTGTTGTTTTGACTCTGTTCTCCACCATTTTGGATTTGAAATAATACAATGACTGACTGTCAGCTTTAATTTGAGGTTTGAACTGTTTAGAAATTACATMAMTTTTTTGTACTTAGTCGCCCCATTTTAGGGGACCAAAACTATTGGAACAAATTCACTTATATGTGTATTAATAAAGTAGTCAAAAGTGTAATATTTGGTCCCATATTCCTAGCACTCAATGATTACATCAAACTTGAACATTATACCCCCAAGACATTCTAACCTCTCGCCATTACAATAACAGGGGATATTAGCGTTTTTGGGGGGAGCATGATATTTATGCCTCTGTCACTTTCTCACTCATCATTATTCACAATTCATTCAGGATTATCCGTTGTCATGGTAGCATTCACGTTAATGTAGAAGTGTTTAGAAACATATTGTATTCTTATTTACAATACAAGTGACTCCAAAATGACACAATACATTGTTTACAATTAATTTCTATTGGGCAGAACATAGCTTTGATAAGCTGATGATCACGGAGGGTTGAATTGTAAATGTTAAAATGTAGGTCACACAACGCTGATGAATAACAATGATCCCCTTTGCCCTTCTGTGGCTRTTTAAAGTCTGAGACTGGCTAGCTTATTTAGCGCTCAGCATGGTTATTTGATTTGCAATTATAAACTATATCAACCGAATCAACAAAAAAGCACTAGTATATCAACAAAATATGCTTCATCACCAACATTCCCTCCCCCCCCAAATGCAGATGATTAATTCTGATTGTTGCATTAATTTAGAACCTTTAGGTAATGGTTGTGCATTATTCATCTAATGATGTGAATGTTCATTTGCTGGAGGCTGCATTTATGAGCGCTGAAAGCATCCATGCCGACCGTTTTCTTGTCAGGTTCTCGTTGTGTTAGGAGGAAGCCTCTGCCGTAGACACAGACAGATGTGTCTGCTGTGGTGATGATGGAGAGAAGCACTCAGTCATTCTGTCTGTCAGAAAGACCACAACCCAGGCGCAGTGGTTTGATTGTTTGTCGAGACCCTGAACGCAAAGGGGGCTGAACAAAGTGTATATACATGTACAGTTGAAGTCGGAAGTTTACATACACCTTAGCCAAATACATTTAAACTCAGTTTTTCACAATTCCTGACATTTAATCATAKTAAAAATTCMCTGTCTTAGCTCAGTTAGGATCACCACTTTATTGTAAGAATGTGAAATGTCAGAATAATACTGGAGAGAATGATTTATTTCAGCTTTTATTTCTTTCATCACATTCCCAGTGGGTCAGAAGTTAACAWACACTCAATTAGTATTTGGCAGCATTGYCTTTAAATTGCTTAACTTGGGTCAAACGTTTTGGGTAGCCTTTCACAAGCTTCCCACAATATGTTGGGTGAATTTTGGCCCATTCCTCCTGACAGAGCTGGTGTAACTGAGTCAGGTTTGTAGTTCTCCTTCCTCGCACACGCTTTTTCAGTTCTGCCCACAAATTGTCTATAGGATTGAGGTCAGGGCTTTGTGATAGCCACTCCAATACCTTGACTTTGTTGTCCTGAAGCCATTTTGCTACAACTTCGGAAGTATGATTGGGGTCATTGTCCATTTGGAAGACCCATTTGCGACCAAGCTTTAACTTCCTGACTGATGTCTTGAGATATTTTTTCAATATATCCACATAATTTTCCTTCCACATGATGCCATCTATTTTGTGAAGYGCACCAGTCCCTCCTGCAGCAAAGCACCTTCACAACATGATGCTGCCACCCYGGTGCTTCACGGTTGGGATGGTGTTCTTCGGCTTGCAAGCCTCCCCCTTTTTCCTTCAAACATAATGAWGGTCATTATGGCCGAACAGTCCTATTTTTGTTTCATCAGACCAGAGGACATTTCTCCAAAAAGTACGATCTTTGTCCCCAAACCRTAGTCTGGCTTTTTTATAGTGGTTTTGGAGCAGTGGCTTCTTCCTTGCTGAGCRGCCTTTCAGGTTATGTCGATATAGGACTGGTTTTACTGTGGATAGAGATACTTTTGTACCCGTTTCCTCCAGCATCTCCACAAGGTCCTTTGCTGTTGTTCTGGGATTGATTTGCACTTTTTGCACCAAAGTACGTTCATCTCTAGGAGACAGAACTCCTTCCTGAGCGGTATGACGACTGTGTGGTCACATGGTGTTTATACTTGCGTACTATTGTTTGTACAGATGAACGTGGTACCTTCAGGCATTTGGAAATTGCTTCCAAGGATGAACCAGACTTGTGGAGGTCTACAATTTTTTTTTGAGGTCTTGGCTGATTTCTTTTGATTTTCCCATGATGTCAAGCAAAGAGGCTCTAAATTTGAAGGTAGACCTTGAAATACGTCCACAAGTACAACTCCAATTGACTCAAATGATCAGAAGCTTCTAAAGCCATGACATCATTTTCTGGAATTTTCCAAGCTGTTTCAAGGCACAGTCAACTTAGTGTATGTAAACTTCTGACCCACTGGAACTGTGATAGAGTGAATTATAAGTGAAATAATCTGTCTGTAAACAATTGTTGGAAAAATKACTTGTGTCATGTACAAAGTAGATGTCCTAACCGACTTGCCAAAACTATAGTTTGTTAACAAGAAATTTGTGGAGTGGTTGAAAAACGAGTTTTAATGACTCGTGTATGTAAACTTCTGACTTCAACTGTATGYATATTTATACACATAGCATTGAATTATCTGTAGCTGTGTAGAAGTCAAAAAGCACTGGTGAAAGAATGGCCAGAAGCACAGAAATAATATAGATCGATGTTAGTGCGGAAACAAAACCAGATCTCTCTGCCGTCTCTCTTTGCTTGCTGAGTGAAATTTTTAAAATTAATAATTAACAATGACGGCCTACCAAAAGGCAAAAGGCCTCCTGCTTTTTATAGGACAAAACACAACACTACATATAGAGAGACCTGAGACAACATCATAGCAAGGCAGCAACACATGACAGCAGAGCATGGTATTAACACAACATAACAACAACATGGTAGCAACACAACATGGTAGTAGTACAAAACATGGTACAAACATTATTTGGCGCAGACAACAGCACAAAGGGCAAGAAGGTAGAGACAAAGCAGCCACAACTGTCAGTAAAAGTGTCCAGAAATTGAGATCAAACTGTCCAGTTTGAGTGTTTATTGCAGCTCGTTCCAGTCGCTAGCTGCAGCAAACTGAAAAGAGAAGCGACCCAGGGATGTGTGTGCTTTGGGGACCTGAATGTGACTGCCAGAACGGGTGTTGTATGTGGAGGATGAGGGCTGCAGTAGATATCTCAGATAGGGTGGAGTGAGGCCTAAGAGGGTTTTACAAATAAGTATCTACCAGTGGGTCTTGCGACAGGTATACAGAGATGACCAGTTTACAGAGGAGTATAGAGTGCAATGATGTGTCYTATAAGGAGTATTGGTGGCAAATCTGATGGCCGAATGGTAAAGAACATCTAGCCGCTCGAGAGCACCCTTACCTGCCAATCTATAAATTATGTCTCCGTAATCTAGCATGGGATGGATGGTCATCTGAATCAGGGTTAGTTTGGCAGCCGGGGTGAAAGAGGAGTGATTACGATAGAGGAAACCAAGTCTAGATTTAACTTTAGCCTGCAGCTTTGATATGTGCTGAGAGAAGGACAGTGTACCGTCTAGCCATACTCCCAAGTACTTGTAAGAGGTGACTACCTCAAGCACTAAACCTTTAGAGGTAGTAATCACACCTGTGGGGAGAGGAGCATTCTTCTTAGCAAACCACATTACCTTTGTTTGGAGGTGTTCAGAACAAGGTTAAGGGCAGAGAAAGCTTGTTGGACACTAAGAAAGCTTTGTTGTAGAGAATTTAACACAAAATCCGTAATCTGCCCCAACTGATCTGCTGAYAGGGAGAAGGCTGCGCCTGCTGTTCCCGTGATAGGACAGGTATTACACCATGGTATTACACCATGGCCCCCAGTAGTCTGCCCCAACTGATCTGCTGACAGGAAGAAGCCTGCTCCTGCTGTTCCCGTGATAGGACAGGTATTACACCATGGCTCTCAGTAGTCTGCCTCAGCAGATTGGGTGCTCACTTAATTAGGCAAGGATTATTAAGGGCCAAACTCACTCATTTACATGAATTGTATCATAAACACAAGCTGGCCGCCTGCTTTTGGAGGGAGCTTTAAGAGTAAGTTTTAAGAATCTCCGGGCTGCTTCATGGAAAAGACTTGCTTTAGGCTTCTGGCTTGAGGTTTCACACCAGAAAGCCCTATTCCCCGAGGAGGTGTGTGCTGTTTATGTGGGCACAGACTTTACCCATGTTTAATCCAAAGAAACCAAGATGAAAGGGCTTGATTTACATTTAATTCAGAATATGCTAATGCTGTATGCTAGTAGTGTCCCAGTCCAGACCTTCAGTACAAGACACAATGCAACTCACAGTACACCCCAATGATAACCTGCATTGTCATTTAAAGTAGTTGAATATAATTTTTCCCTTCGATTTTCCTCCCCCATCCAAAATCCATATATTAGTACTGGTACTGAAGTGTATTTTCATTCCATATTACGTAAAGTGATATCCAGTAGCCAGTAATTATTTTCAGTTGGTTACTACTAGGGCATAATGTCAGACTAGATCTCTTCCCCATAATCTTGATCAGAGAGTGATTGGGCATTGCGTCTGGCTTTATTACCCAGGACCTTTATTACCCAAGACCTTTATTACCCAGGACCTGCATCTATTTAACAGTATTACTCACAGTTAGTGCTATTGCCAGGCCAACCAGCAGTAGAGGCCATCCCCACTGGGCACGTAGCCGGGCTGTGCTCATCCCTGCCAATCCATCCCCAGAGCATACTATCCCTGGCTGGTGCATCTCCAGACATCACATACAGCTACACAGCCCCCACACCATTTGCATAGAGATATTTTAATAGCCATGGGAATAGCACCTTTTGAGTTTTTATCCTCAACCTAGCCTAAGGTTAGGTTATCATTAGGTAATAACCTAATAGAAGCGTTAAGGTATTTTTGKTTAGAAACTGTACTGTACTACCGACGTTGGCAGGAATAGGAAGAGGACAGAGGCTATTATCTGCGCTCTGTCCTTGTTTTGTCCRGACCCTACATAGTAGGATCCATTATTAGACATAATTAGTCTAGGTGCCCATGTTCTTAAGGTCCTCAGTCAGAATCAAATCATTTCAGATTATGGTCAGAAAATTAATGTCAGACATTGTTTTTATATTTATTTTCAGAGAACAAGCTAGGCGATAATTTTACTTACACTCTGTTCTAACCTCAGACAGAAATGAAGTAATAGATGAATGTGTATCGGTGGAATTATAATTTGCTTTCCTAACTGCAAGACGGCTGCGTTTATACTGCGATAACCTTTCATTCCTTAGAGTTAATTAACCTCGCTTTAGTTCAAATGCTCAGAGCAGGGAATCTGGAGTAAAACGCTGGTGTTTGCTGAGCCATGTTGATCGTTCAGATACTTTAGTAAACTCATGAGAATCTTAGCATCGATTTGTTATCACACCGCAACTGACAGAATTGTTGCAGGATGAAGTTTTCAATGGATTTAGTGGGGATAGTGTCATAGCCATGCAGTTTCAGGTTATTACGTGTCAAGCCTCCCCATGGATATGTCCTCCTGGTTCTTGGCTACAGTTAACCTTTATGGTGTTATTACCCTATCTCTTCCCTACATATCACTGTAATTGTTTCACTCGTTTCACCATTACCCTATCTCTTATTAATGTATACTGTAATAATTATCATTGTTTGTATAGTATGACGTTGAGCTAGAAGATCTCTGGTGTTATTGACACATGTCCTGATTCTTGAGGACTGGGTTTTTAAAGATTTTGTCAAACGCATTTTCTCAAACTCATTTGTTGAGTTATGTCCTCATTTAATTCAGTCTATGTTGTTTCGTAGGATAGAGCCAGATGTATAGAAGATATATATATATCATTTGAGATAATATCATACAATTAACAAGGCTTTGATTGTGCGCTAGTTTAGAAGCCATAAACCACCAGCAAGGCCTTGACATTGACATGCATTATCGCGATGGCCCTTCTCCTCCCTCCCTCCTGTCCTTCCCTGCTCCCTGCTCTGTCCATTGTTACAGATTGCTCCTATATCATTGCAGGCACCGTTGCTTTGATTTATTGGCCCTGCAGCAGTCTTGATTCCCCTCATTAGCTTGTTCATTACCATGTCGGTCATTTCATCACCTGCCATATTGTACGTCAAGGTCTCTTATCGAGCCGGTGGTGCTGGGAGTGCTTGTGTGTGGCCACTGTGATAGATACCTCGTCTTCACATTTTTGATCCATTGGTTTTATTTACTTTTGCAATATAGAATTGTGTTGATTTGACAGTTACAAACTAACTGATAGATAACGTGATTGCAACTAGACAATGGTGTCTTCATTTTTTGGAGTCTGTTGTTGTAGTAGGATACCGCAGGCTTGTCTTGTCTGCTGTTTGCAAACTGCATCCCAGTTCAAATCCCCTCAATCCCATCAACCATAACCAGCTCAGTCAAACCCCCTCGATATTCATTTAGCTAACCGTTTACAGTGGGGCCTTGTATGGGCTGGTGGGAGGGGTTGTGTGTCTGTTGTAAATGCAAAGCAAGAAGCTTTCAATACATCTTCAAATGACCTAATGCCTCTTTAATCTAACCCAGTTCTCTGTTCATGGTGCTCACTGATTACCAACACCAACATCCAGTCAGCCATCTCAAGGTTAAATGCAAGGTTCTGCCTGCTTTGTATTCGGGCATTCTAACATACTAGTCTTCATCAAAATATGTATTGTACAGGGCTTTTTCACAGTATTCTTTTTTGTTTGTTCCTACACTGAGCCCTCTCTCTTGGCCAGCACCATATTAGTGGTGAAGCTCCGTTACATCATAATTGTGTGTGGTCAGTAGCTCATAAGAATAATGTGATCATTCACTTCTCTTGATGGTCCTCATAGATAGGAGGRCATCAGTGTTATCTAAAAGAAGACAGACAGTGGTCCTCTTTTGTAAGTTTCTCCAGATTGATTTTAGAACTGACTTTTATTCTAATCAACAGAATACATGAATCTGTTAAATGTTTTTCGTCTAGTGTTTCAGAGGCCTCTACCTTATTTAGATGGTCATTCGTCTCACATCAACAGCAGTTACACAACCCTGTTGATGTGTGAAATGATGTGGGCTTGACAAATATGCAGCTTTCAAAATGGAGGGGATGTTGTATGTCTGGCCTTGTCAAGTGTTGTTATGCAGTGTGAGTCATATGAGTGAGTCAGTATGTGAAAAGCATCATCCACCTCTCACTTCTATTTTAGGTGGTAATTTGTGTTGAAAGTACCAGAGGATTTGGACAGACTTCTGGGTTATTTGCAAAAAAATTTTTTTTAAGTATTCATGAGAATTGGTAAAAAAAAAAAAAAATGTAACTCAATTTTTTGATTTGTACACTACTTAAATCTGTTTATTTGAGGTTTCCGTCAATCTGCCAAGTGGGTTTATTAAAAGCATAATTAGCCTGATTTTGTACATTTATTCAAGATGCACACAATTTGACACACATATAATTGGTTATGTCTGGGTGAGCTGAGCTCTCAGTCCCAGACCCMATTTCTCCAACAATGTAGCTTAAGGTTCTGCTTGGAGGACTTAATGGGATTAGAGAAAGGGCTGCTAACCCAGAATTTAGGTATAAAGTGTTTAAGGCCGGCCCTGAGTTAATGAGGGCTCCTCTCATACATGAGGGGAGCGGGACTTGTGTGTTCCCTATGGCGACAGTAGGGATCGTGAGGTCACGGATTTTAGTGAATTGTATTCTGAATGTACATCAATCGGGGTTTAGACCCGGGCACAGTACTATTGCAACAACATTAGTTCTTAATGATGTTGTCAATGCTTTAGATGCAAAAATGTATTGTGCTGCCRTGTTTGTGGACTTGTCAAAGGCTTTTGACACAGTTGAACAATCTATTTTATTGAGTAAGTTGTCCTCAATAGGTCTGGGCACTGACGCCTGGACGTGGTTTCAGAACTATCTTGGTAATAGAACTCAGGCTATTGTGACAGAGGGGGTCAAATCTGAATACATAAAGGGGTACCCCAGGGTTCAATTCTGGGGCCACTATTGTATATAAATAACATTGGAAATACTGTGAAAAATTGTAATATACATTTTTATGCTGACGATACATTGTACTCTGTTGTACCATCTGTAAACCAAGCCTTTTCACATTCACAGACTGATTTCCAAGCACTACAGAAGTCACTCTTGGATCTTTTTGTATTTTACTCCCTTTTTCTCCCCAATTTAGATCTTGTCTCATTGCTGCAACTCCCCYATGGGCACGGGCGGCGAAGGTTGAGTCATGCGTCCTCCGAAACATGACCCGCCTAWCTACGCTCCTTAATACCCGCCCACTTAACCCGGAAGCCAGCCGCACCATTGTGTCGGAGACAACATTGTTCAACTGATGACCGAGGTCAGCCTGCAGGCGCCAGGCCCTCCACAAGGAGTCGCTAGAGCGCGATGAGCCAAGTAAAGCCTCTCCGGCCAAACAATCCCCTAACCCGGACGACGCTGGGCCAATTGTGCGCCRCCCTATGGGACTCCCGATCAYGGCCGKTTGTGACACAGCCCGGGATCGAACCCGCGTTTGTAGTGATGCTTCTAGCACTGTGATATAGTGCATTAGACTGCTGCACCACTTGGTAGGCCCTTCAGTTAGTACTTAATACAAACAAAACAAAATACATGCTATTTTCTAGGTCCCATAACTTAAACTTAAGTGAACTTCAAACGGAACAGAAATTGAATGAGTTCCCTCTTATAAATATCTTGGTATCTGGCTAGATGATAAACTGGCATTTAAAATGCATGTTACTCAGCTGGTAAAGAAATTGAAGATCAAAATGTGATTATTTTACAGAAATAGAGCATGTCTGTCGTTTGATACTAGAAAGGAAGTTGTYCARGCCACTTTTATGTCTGTTTTWGRTGATTTATTAATTTATTTAACCTTTATTAAACTAGGCAAGCCAGTTAAGAACAAATTCTTATTTACAATGACGGCCTACCAGATGGCAAAAGGCTGCCTGCGGGGACGGGGATTAAAATTACACACACATCACAACAAGAGAGACCTAAGACGACAACATTACGGAGATATAATCTGTATGCACGCAGCAGCTTCCACACTTAAACCTCTAGATGCTTTTTTTCCATTGTGCCCTTAGATTCTTTACTGGTGATCGTTTTAGAACTCACCATTGTGTATTGTATCAAAAGGTGTGTTGGGCCTCTGTATGTAAGAGAGCAGCGTTACCTTTTGTTTCTTTACAAAGCGCTCCTGCAGAAACTTCCAATGTATCTGACGACACTAGTCAAGGTCAAAACAATAGAATACTGTACAAGAGCACAAGATTGGATAGTGCTAGTGGTTCCAAGGGTGGCTTCCTATTTAGGGAGAGCTGCTTTGGGTTTTTGCTCCACAAATGTAGAATGTGTTGCAGGGGAGGCTTAGGCCTGAATGTGTTGCATGGGAGGCTTGAATGTGTTGCATGGGAGACTGAGGCTTGAATGTGTTGCAGGGGAGACTCAGGCTTGAATGTGTTGCAGGGGAAGCTCAGGCTTGAATGTGTTGCATGGGAGGCACAGACATGAATGTGTTGCAGGGGAGGCTCATGGTTGAATGTGTTGCAGGGGAGGCTCAGGCATGTATGTGTTACAGGGGAGGCTCAGGCTAGAATGTGTTGCTGGGGAGGCTCAGGCATGAATGTGTTTCAGGGGAGGCTTGAATGTGTTGCATGGGAGGTATACGATTGAATGTGTTATATGGGAGGCTTCAAATTGAATGTGTTGCAGGGAGGCTCAGGCTTGAATGTTTTGCAGGGGAGGCTCAGGCTTGAATGTTTTGCAGGGGAGGCTCAGGCTTGAATGTGTTGCATTGGAGGCTTAGCATAGAATGTGTTGCAGGGGAGGCTCAGGCTTGAATGTGTTGCACGGGAGGCTTAGGATCGATTGTGTTGCATGGGAGGCTCAGGCTTGAATTTGTTGCAGGGGAGGCTCAGGCTTGAATGTGTTGAAGGGGAGGCTTAGGATCGAATGTGTTGCAGGAGTGTCTCAGGCTTGAATGTGTTGCATGGGAGGCTTAGAATTGAATGTTTTGCATGGGAGGCTTGAATGTGTTGCAGGGGAGGCTTAGGATCGAATATGTTGCAGGGTAGGCTTAGGCTTGAATTTCTTGCAGGGGAGGCTTAGGATCGAATGTGTTGCAGGGGAGGCTTAGGATCGAATGTGTTGCAGGAGTGTCTCCGGCTTGAATGTGTTGCATGGGAGGCTTAATATTGAATGTGTTGCAGGGAAGGCTCAGGCTTGAATGTGTTGCAGGGGAGGCTTAAATGTGTTACATGGGAGGATTAAGATTGAATGTGTTGCATGGGAGGCTCAGGCTTCAATGTGTTGCAGGGGAGGCTCAGGCTTGAATGTGTTGCATGGGAGGCTTAGCATAGAATGTGTTGCGTGGGAGGCTTAATATTAAATGTGTTGAAGTGGAGGCTTAGGATCGAATGTGTTGCATGGGAGGCTTCAGATTGAGTGTGTTGCATGGGAGGCTTGAATGTGCTGCATGTGAGGCTTAAACTTGAATGTGTTGCAGGGGAGGCTCATGCTTGAATGGGTTGCATGAGAGGCTCAGGCTTGAATGTGTTGCAGGGGGGGCTCAGGCTTGAATGTGTTGCATGAGGCTCAGGCTTGAATGTGTTGCACAGGAGGCTCAGGCTTGAATGGGTTGCAGTTGAGGATAAGGCTTAAATGTGTTGCATGGGAGGCTTAAGATTGAATGTGTTGCAGGGGAGGCTTAGGCTTGAATGTGTTGCAATGGAGGCTTAAGATTGAATGTGTTGCATGGGAGGCTTAATATTGATTGTGTTGCAGGGGATTCTTTAATATTAAATGTGTTGCATGGGAGGCTCAGGCTTGAATGTGTTGCAGTTGAGGCTTAGGCTTAAATGTGTTGCATGGGAAGCTTAAGATTGAATGTGTTGCATGGGAGGCTTAATATTGAATGTGTAGCAGGGGGAGCTCAGGATGGAATGTGTTGCAATGGAGGCTCAGGCTTGAATGTGTGGCGGAGGAGGCTTAGGCTTGAATGTGTTGCATGGGAGGCTTAGGATTGAATGTGTTGCATGGGAGGCTTAAGATTGAATGTGTTGCAGGGGAGGCTCAGGCTTGAATGTGTTGCAGGGGAGGCTCAGGCTTGAATGTGTTGCAGGGGAGGCTCAGGCTTGAATGTGTTGCATGGGTTGTTTAGGATCGAGTGTGTTGCATGGGAGGCTTAAGACTGAATCTGTTGCAGGGGAGGCTCAAGCTTGAATATTTTGCATTGGCTTGAAGCTCAGGCTTGAATGTGTTGCAGTGGATGCTCAGGCTTGAATCTGTTGCTGGGGAGGCTCACGCTTGAATATGTTGCAGGGGAGGCTCAGGCACGAATGTGTTGCAGGGGAGGCTCAGGCATGAATGTGTTGCAGGGGAGGCTCAGGCATGAATGTGTTGCAGGGGAGGCTCAGGCTTGAATGTGTTGCATGGGAGGCTCAGGCTTGAATGTGTTACATAGGAGGCTCAGGCTTGAATGTGTTGCAATGGATGCTCAGGCTTGAATGTGTTGCAGTGGATGCTCAGGCTTGAATGTGTTGCAGTGGATGCTCAGGTTTGAATGTGTTGCAAGGGGGGCTCAGAGGCTTGAATGCCTCTAGCCATTTAGGGAATGTAAAACATTAGTGGGGAAATCTCTAAGTCAAGTTTGTGTTTTTTTTTATGTTCATGTTTTGTAAATTAGTATTTTATTGTTTTTTTTATTGATGTGTGTGTTGTGCGGGGCTCATTTGAAAAAATAGACTTGATTTCAATATGACACACTGTTCAAATAAAGTGCCTCTTGTAAAGTCTGGGGTATGTTTTTCCTGCTCCCAGACTGTGTTATGGGGTTCACACTAGAGCCCAGACATTGGATACAATACTATGAGGAAATRTACCACAGAAGTTTGAGACCCTAGCAGTGCTGTATGTCTCCACAAATGGAGAGTGAGGACTGCTGTCTTGATCCATGCTCCATGCCCTCWTTKTTKTYMYCCCCCCCCCCCCCCCCCCTTAACATGCTGTTCTACTGTACGTGCTCCCTCTTACTTAACACTAATGAATTTAGGAAAAGGCAAATTTTTCTGGCCTTTAAATGTCCCTTTCCTGGTTCTAACATTTTAGCATCATACCGTTTAGTGTTTATACATACACCTATTTGTTGGATAAAATGAAGATTGCTTTGAATGTTATCTGTATGCACTGAGTATAGGCTAGTTATTTATTGTATAATGTACACGTTGACATGCAATAACAGAACTGACCTGTTCCTGCTGAGTTGGTTGCAGCGATGTAACATTTTTACCGTGTATATGTCCCTAACGTGAGAATTTGGTTAATTTGCCCTGTGACAATCTGTCCTTTGAGTAGCTCTTTTGTTTTAAGCGACGTCAAAAAAAGACTTCCAACACCCTATTCAGTAAGCTTCTGCTGGCATCGACTGACTCTGAGACGGTGAGGCTAAAAGATGAATGGMTTTCTCATGACAATAACAAGTCACAAGCAAACCAGTCACTCTGTGGTGGTTTCTCTTCTTCTATCAGAAAGTAGTCATGTGTGTCTACCACTTCAAGATCTGAGGAGGTCAGGATGTTATACATTATTTATCATATTTTCTATGTTGTGTAACTGTTGCTTTTGTCTAAAGCCTCTCCTCTCTATAGGTCCTGCAACTCTATTTGTTTGTCATTTTATCAACTCCAAGTGGTATCGCTGTCTTTGCTTCACTTGTCTTCATTACTGCACACATTTTAGAATCAGTTTAGAATCAGTGTTGTTAATCTTAGCGATTGTTGCAACAATGTCTAGTTCATTGCAGCTGGTTTTCAATTGTGTGCTTGGATGACTAATTACTAGAGTGTATAGAATGCATCTGCAGAGCGCCTCCTGGGATCGGCACACAGCGATCCCGATCATGGCAAGTATCAATATCAATATGGTAAATAAGCATTTACATTTTGCACACTGCAGATTCCTATGTTTATAAGGAAGAATTAATTGTGGCTAAAACCGTAGTTTAACTGACGAGGACAGTAAGGGAGGTTAGTCCTTTTTGTATAGGCTCGTAAATGTACCAGTTGTCTTCCCCAACTCCAGTCTGTGGTCAAGATTGTAATCTAGTCTGGATTGTTCCAATTGATGAGAAGACATGCAGCTGTTCATATTCACGTCTGGTGTCGGCCAATGAATTAATCAGTGAAACAAAGACACAGTAATCACTGTTTTAACATTCACTCATTACATTAAGTGATGGGTCATTTGTGTTTGCTTCAARAAATCATTAGACCTTTTAGAGACATGGAAATATCCCCCTGGTGTCAGCAATATTTGCATTTAATCTTATTGGAGATGTTCATTTTTAATCTTGAATTTAACCATTTAATAGCTAACTGGTGCCTATATCATTATTCTTAGATGTGGGACTTTTGCAGCTGTGAYTAGGCAGTAACTGAAAAACCATATGCCTAATGGRCTCCCGAGTGGCGCAGCGGTTACTGCACTGCATCTCAGTGCAAGAGGCATCATTACAGTCCCTGGTTTGAATCCAGGCTGTATCACATCTGGCTGTGATTGGCAGCGCACAATTGTCCCAGTGTCGTCTGGGTTTGGCCGGGGTAGGCTGTCATTGTAAGTAAGAATTTGTTCTTACCTGACTTGCCTAGTTAAATAACTAGGTTAAATTTAAAAAATGGAGAAAGAGTGTATATAATCTAATTATACAAGATTTCTGATGTTCAGAGGTGCAATATTGTGAGGGCCTGGATATTGGAATTCACGGGGTACATTGCTTTGGATGTTTTCCATGGACTGGCCACCCCTCATAGCCTGGTTCCTCTCTAGGTTTCTTCCTAGGTTTTGGCTTTTCTAGTGAGTTTTTCCTAGCCACCGTGCTTCTACACCTGCATTGCTTGCTTTTTGGGGTTTTAGGCTGGGTTTCTGTACAGCACTTTGAGATATCAGCTGATCTAAGAAGGGCTATATAAATAAATGTGATTTGATTTGAATTCTTGTTGTGGGGCACAGATCATGTGAGGTGGTTGAAGGTAAGTGTGGGAGGATATGGATGTTCTGTTGAAGCTTCTGTGTAAATGAAATGGCCTCTGTGGGTTTGCTCCCACAAGGTGGACTGGGTAGACCAGAAAGCTGTTATGTTTCCGGGAAGGTCTAACATCTTAAAGCCCTTGTAATTAGAAATGAAAATCCTCATATCAAAGACTGTATCTTCTGACAGTTYTGTCAGGCCGGGACTGTGGCTCTGTAGTGTACACACTGATATTGTCACACGGTTATTAAAAATATAGCCTGTTGCAAACAAACCAACTGTCACCAAGTTCTGACCAGAAAATCATTAACAGGGGATTAGGTGTGTCCATCCTAGTCWTTCTTACCACACAGACTAGATTTCTGTTTTTCTGCATAGCACAGCAGCAGAGGCTATTGTCTCTCSTGGTTTTATATAAAGGAGGGGCTCCAGCCTGACCTCTCGTCATCAACTCTGACCCATGTTGGAATGTTAAGGCAGCTGTGTTGTATTCTCAGTATTGTGGGGGTCTGTGTTTGTGAGGTCAAAATCATAAAGGTACAGAGGCATGCTCTCCTGTGTGGCTCCACGCTGGTTTAACCACAGCACAGTTGCTCCCCAGGACTGAGAGAAATGGTATTCATTAGAAAGCCTTTCTCTTTACCCATAAACTGGAACCATGTTTCAGGAAATTGGAAAAGTGAGAGAGCAGCATTGGTTTTATGGTCAGAATAAAAAAGTGAATTTGTTCAATCCCTGTGCAGAATGAAACCAACAAAACCAGCAATTGTTATTTATCCCCATTAGGTATAAAGCATGTTGTGATCCTTATATACCTCTGAAGTATTTCAATATAAGTTATGTGTGCTGTTATGTAAAAACGACRAGGCATAAGGGATAGCCATTTAGTTGTGCAATACAAGTTATTGTCTAAACTGTTACACATGAATACATGTTTTGTTAACTTCGAATCATGCAGGATTGCAATGACTCCAGGCACAACTCTAAATCATACTGTGAGGCAGATCACAAAACTCCCAGGCCAAGCCAGTGTGTGTAAGTGGTTGTGTCACAGGGTTGTGTACCCCTCCAGTGGAGACGAGGACAGTAAATGAGCCCTGGCTCCCAATAAACAGTTTGAGGAAAATATAATTCTCTCACAATTATTGACTGTCAGCCAGGGAAGAGCAGGTCAACTGAATTACTCAGTGGAGAGATTGTCCTTGTTTATCAGTCCACATGTTGATTATGTAGWAACTGACAATTGCAAATGGCTCTGAATACAATTGAGAGACAAGAGTTTGGTCCAGGAAATTCCATACGGCTTATTTGCTGCTATCTATCGGCCACCATGGAGAAAAATGACGTCTTAGTAAAATCAAAAAAAGACTTCTCAGGAAGAGTTGGCCTGCTGTGAAATATTGCCTTTCTGTGCCATCTTTCTAACTCAACCCTCTATTCCCTTCACCAGATGTTCTTATCTCTCGATGCTCAATGTGTTTTCTTAAACACGTCGGTGTGTTTTTTTCTCCTTACGGTGTCTTAATGTAGCTGGTCGCTATTCCGCCTTTGATATGCTAACAACCAGACAACATGGAGACATCATCATCCTGAGACATGAGATGACCAGATGTTCACCAGCAAGTCTGGTATTTGTCCATCTGCATTTGATATTCCTGGCCTGGTGTCTGTTGGTTGGGGMACTGCCTCCCACGTACAGCAACGGACAATGCTAGCTGTATGCTTATGGTGGATTGCTTATTTGTTGCATATCATAGTTATAACGGGACTAATATTTAATGTGCTGACGTCTTTGAATAGGTAATGATGCGAGGGACACTTGCACTGTAAAAATTCACTCAAGTGTTTCTCTTGGTCAGGATGTAATATCCATTCGGTGTATGGAATACACAGATTGAATTATTCAGACATTAGCTCCAAAGCGTACATTAACTTTGTCCCCTCGCGGGACTGGCGGGCTTATTTCAGGCAACCAGATAAGGGCTGGTGTGTGGAGGAAGTGAAGAAACAACAATGCTGTTCCCTTGGGAACCTTGTACTCCTGAACAGATGTTGTTACAGCCAACCAATGATAAACCAAATCATGGCCAGTACAGTACAGATTTATGTCCTGTACTTTACAGACAAACCAGTCAGACATCTCAGCACAGGTTATGGCCATTTCAATAGACCATTTTTTTCTTCATTTCATACATTTTGAAAGGCATCTTTGTTTGAGCAATATCTAGAGAATGTGAACTCATAACCTAACGTATAATTTTAACAGCGATTTATCATGTCCCTTCCTAGSTTTGAGTTGGTGAGCTCTCTGATGTGCTCTATATTCTTTACAATTTAATGCACATCTTGTCTCTGTGTGAAAATGGCAAAACCGCCTACGGAAGCACTATTGGTTATGAACATTCCTTTTAACTTTAATGTGTTTCCTTGGAGGGAGCTGCTTTAAGGGCTTCTCTCTGGTCATGCGGGGGAGTGTTATACAGGCAGCAGCACAGTTGCATAACCGCGGAACGCTGAGAGTGATGGACAGAGTGGCCGCAGTGAAGGCAGGTTAATAGAAGGCTAGTATGTACCGTATCGTACTGTAATGTGTGCTCTGTGAGCGTCTCAAACAACGCCCTCTGTAATCCCTGCTATCCTTCATCGGTCATGAAGATTAATCCCAAGGCTGAAGAGGATCTGATGACTCGGATTGGATAAGTTAACATTTGTGGACAATATATTTGATTTCTTTTGATTGCTTGAGAAGATGAATGTTGCTAGYGTATGCTGATCATCATCAGCTGTTCAGAGACAGAGCATCAATGTTCTAAGGTTATGCTATTTCCTGGATGAAGTYAGTATTTTATGCAGGACATAGTAGACTTTTGACCAGAGAATGGTCAGTCTAAGTAYACAGTTGTTGGTTATAAACTCCTCTCAATTATATACATTTAAATGACTGACTGGAATAGTTTCTCTTATATGTGTTTCGAGTTGATGTGAGGTCATCATTTGTTCAGGTAAGAGATATCCCTAAACCCCACACACCAGTGCAATGTGGGTTAACACTCAGTGCAATACCTATGCATCCCATAAGCCACATGGATGTGYCCTTGTATAACCTTGCTKTGCGGAATCCACTGTGRATGGCAAAGTGTGGTAGCAACATACCATGCATCACTGTCGAGGCAACAGCCACATTCACAGCCAGGTCATCTATTTGTCCTGGAAAAACATGGTGTAAATGGTTTCTCGTTTTTGCAAGGCAAGCAGAAAATGCAGCAATTTTCAGCCACAGTACCACCCTTGGGGGAAAGGTTCCCCAAGCCACAGCTGTAATGATATCAATACTGAACTGTGTTCCCCTCTATGGAAGCATGTGGGGGGGGTGCAGATGCATAATGGGGATGCGTACGCATAGGTACAGTAGGGATGGTTCCGTTGTATTGATCGGTGGATTGTTCTCTCGCACAGCTTGCATTCTCATGTGCCTCAGTCCATTAGCCATTAGGCCATAGTTGATTCCAGCCATCACAGTTCCTAATGAAGACATTCATTATTAAAACAAGGAATGATCCCCCCTCCATTGTTTCCATTTGCTTGGTGTTTTCTAACCCCCAGTTTGGAGTGGTACAGCTCTGTTTGAAACCCTGTATGGAGAACAGTGGACTCARACATGCACTCTCTCCTTATGGTTGTTAGGACCTGCTTTTTATGTTGAGCCTCCTCTTTCTGATTCTTTTTTTTATATATATAATCTTGGATATTTGGCCAGTTCTGGACAGCCCTAGTTATTCTGGGATCAATCTACTGACCTCTCAGAATCCACTATCATTCTGCCAAGGCTGAGTAGAGACGTACCAGTGTCCTCTCAGCTTCAGCCTCATATCAGCCTTCGATTGTGCATCCATCCTGCTGCTGCCAGTACCACTCCTCCTCATTTACATACAGTAATACCTTTTTAAGAGCACACTTAGGCACATTTAGAGTGTAATAGTGGCCCATTTGTGATGATGCTAGGTCAGAGAGGCGCATTAAGAGAACATTACCTTATATAACAACCTCGCTGTCCGCCACAGACGACTGTCATTACTTAACCTCTATCCCAACTCACAAATGGTTTAGCCTACCCTCATTTTTTAAAGATACTATTATGAAAGATAATATTAGAAACATGTCTGTCTGTAAAATGTGTATTAGTGCAACAGAAATTCCAACTGAATTTTAATGCAACAGAAATAAATGGTGTATTCGAGTGAAATGTACAGTATTTCTAGACTCCACACAAAATTCTTGTTGTTGGATGGTTGTGAAGAAATCTTGTTTAGACCACATCAAAAACATCATCAGAGACATGGAAACTGCAAACGGCGACAAATGAACCCACGTGCCTTAGACGTGTCCAGATGGACACGTGTCTAGATGGAAAAGCAAAAGGTATTAAGTGAGCTGCTTTTGCATTCATCCTTTCTTCAAGAGGCCCAGCTTGGGACATCTTTGAGAAACGAGTCCAATCAATCAGTGTCAATTAGAGGAGCATTCAAAGTAAAGAAAGCCACATCCTGGGTATCAGATGCTCGCTCCACACGTAACAGCAGGAAACACAATTACTCTGCACAGCTTCCTAAAGCACCCAGGGTCTGTGAGGGGAGACGGATGCATATGAAAGGCTTTGGCTACAATTTGTCTGCCTCTCACTGGTAGCTAGCTACCCCTCCTGAAGAAAGAGGGTTCTACAGCGTGGTAGAGGAGCGCTCCATTGGAACGCCTACGTTTCATGTCTTTCATGTCCAGCCCAAATCCCTTTCAGTTATGGACACAGCAGTTATGGAATGCCATCATACCTGCAGGGATCTTCAAAGCCAGTGTTTGTTTGTGGAGCGCGTCTCTTGCAGCTCTCCTTTTTCCCATCTCTCTCTGTTGGGGGCTACAGTAACCGCCAATAAGCTCTTCCCATATTGATTGCATGAAGTGTTCATCTATGTGGACTCATACTGGGCTGCTCCACCTCCAGTCTCTGTTCAGATGGCTTTCTAACAGCTGAGCCCAAATCAGCCTCTGGGATGGGGGTGTATAATCACATTTGACTCGCTGTGTGGATTGTAGCAGGTTTCAGATCATTCCCAACACAGCACTTTAACTGTGCTCTATATGTGATGCAGAATTAGCATACCATCCGTGCTGGCATCTGTAACAGAGCAAATGAGCACAATTTCAGACAGAATCCTACTGAGATGAGAGGCTCAATTAATGTTTATCTCTCTTCCATTTTAACTAGGATGTTAATTTGAAAAGGTCATGAAAGTCATCAGTGAATTTTGAACTTTTACATTAATTACTTGACTATCTGTGAATTTAGGTATTAGAGAAATGTACATTTGTTCAGTGTAATTCTGTTTCTGTGCATTATGGTGTTTTTCCATTGCCCATATTGGAAAAATAAAACCTGTTTGCTCTTCAAGGGAATTTAGGTAGATCAAATTGTATTTTACATTTCTGTTAATTTACCTATTACTTTAATCTGTTTATGTATTTGAAGCCAGGRRRAAAAAAATCTCAAATGTACCCTAAGGCGCTTGTAATTGTGTGGAATGAGCACACCTGGGTTAACTCTCTGGGTTGTCTGCATGGTGACTGAAATATAGGCTTAAAGGCAGATTATTGCAAAGGGAAAACCTGGCCTTGCATCAGTTCTCCCTTTTCACAGCGCATCCAACAAAATTATTCATATTTTGTGAATTTCTTTCTGAGAAAATAAATGTGGTTCAAACGTTTACTTATGTTTTCCCTGTGGTCCCTGGAACAGTAAATGGTTGGTAACCAGATTTTGAAAATAGCACTTTCTTCAACGGCCCACCGGTGTCATTAGCTGTGGGCAGCAGTAGCCCAGTGATGATGCATGACTCATTCATTACTCATTATCAACCCACACTCACTCCGACTCTTCCTACACAAGCTCTCCTGCTTTGGATCTTAGAGGGGGGTTGTGGGGGCGGGGAAACGGCAATGATAAAGCGTGAGCAGGCTCCTGCCTCGCTCTGATTGGCCAGTGTGATCCATCTAATCCGTTGTGACTGGGTCCTTCCCCCGTCCTCTTCCCCCTCACTCTGGTAGTGCTGGCAGCATCCATCCACAGAACACACACTGTGCTGTCTGTGTTCCAGAGAGAATATATCTGCTCTACACAGGGAGGAGAGGATTAACTCAACATCAGCTCATCTGCATATTCCCAGGGAACACATAAGCACCCAAGGCTTCTTCTCTTCTCTATCCAACTCCAGCCATCACAGGACTTGACACTCTCGTCGTTGGAGCACCGTTCATCCAACTCTCTCTCCTGTGAGAGGATTTAACGGAGGACACATCTTTCTACTTTTTGGATTTTGCCATTTTTGTGTTTCTTCGCTAAGTTTAGGCTTGTCAAATTGGAGCAATGCAATTCACATGACATAGTTTAGACTAGTTCTAAGCATCCCGTTTTTCTTTTTTTTTCTCCAGAGGACCTCTGACTTTTTTGACTGCTCTATAGGGCTTGCTGCTTGTTCATCTGATTTGGTCAACCTGAGTGTCAGAATGCCATCCAGGGAGTCTTACGAGGTCCGGAAGGGAGAGAAGTCTTTGGTGCACAAGGCAAAGCAGGAGGCCAACCAGCAGGACATACTGGCTGCTGCTCTGGGGATGAGGATCTCAGGACCCCAGAAACCTCCAGCCACTATTTGGCAGCCTCTCAAACTGTTTGCCTATTCACAGCTCACCTCGCTGGTCCGCAAAGCCGCACTGAAGGATAACAGCCTGCCGCCCAAGTACGAGAAAGTCCACAACTTCAAGGTGAGACATAAAATTGCCACAGGAAGAGCAGTTGCATCTCTTCCTCATGCCGTTCCACTATGAAATATTGCTTCTATTTCAGCATGTTGTGGACAGGTGGCGTTTTTTTGTATTAGGTTCCTATACTGGCAGTTGGCCACCAGAATGTCTGTTCAGGGGGTTATGGGGCGAGAGAAAGCATGAGAGAACAGGACTGTGTTGGGTCTTTCCACTGAGCCTTTTTCTAAAGGAAATCTGTTGGGCGGTCTGTGGTCCACTGTTGTTGGTTTGAGTACCAGATGGGGAGATTAGGCAATGAAGGGGGGAAACAGTGGATGAGTGGTATTCCCATTAGGCTCCAGTCATCAGACTTGCTCTGGTTTGCTCTGCTCTGCCTGTTTGGGTAAGTTAGTTAATGAAGTGGGGAGCTGGGGGAGAAACATTCCCTCAAAGGCTCTCGAACTGCTGACACTCACAGAGCTCATTCTCCTTGCTTCCCTCCTTCCTTATTTATGTATGTATTACTATGCCAGCCAGTCCATGCTGAATGCTCCATTTCACCATTTTAAGGGTCTGTCACACATTTAGCTCAAATGTTTCAAGCTCCCTCCTCCACAGGAAGCAATCTGAGCTGATATGGTTAGTGTGTAATAGTTAATGACAGAGCATTTTAATGAATAATTATCCTGAACCTTGTACACGCTAACCTGTACAGCCAAGATATCTCTTTGAAGATATGATGACAAAATATGATGAAAAAAATGTAAATGTGATTTAAAAAAATCACCAAATAGCCAGACTTAACAACCAGTGCTAAATTGTATGAATTYATTCAAATTTTCATTGTTCCTACGTAAAGAGCGACTGCCTTTAAAAAGCAACGAATCTCTTTGAAAATKTGACATCAATATGAGTCAGAAACAGTTATTTTAGTGTCAAAATTGACTACAAAGTGTAAATAGGATAATTTTGGTCACAAGGTCTTGTTTAAAACAGAGTTTAGAACATAATGTAACAACGRATAAATGACGGTTGGCTTTGATTTGACGATGTTCATTTTCCCACTAACATGGTGTGAACAGCTGCAGTGATMGCTCTCTATCCAATAGCAAAGACAGTGAGACAGACCTGCCCAGCAGCCCGACTTTGTTTACATAAGGCAACACGTCACACATTTTTTCACTTGAGAAATACTGGACCAAACACTCTTAGTTAGATGTAAAATTGCGCAACTTAAACATCCTCTGCAACAACAAAAAAACGTCAAAATAAAATGCCACATGGGTTGTTTTCAAAGGGATTTGTTGAATTTTAAAGACAGTAGCTCTTTAAATACTCAAGTGAATAAGGTTTTATTTTCCTGTGAAGCCATGAATCACAAAATATATTCTAACCTTCCTGCCAATAGTATAGTCTGATGAACTCACAGGTCAACAGACTTGATACCATTTTACTGTGATGAATTGTTTTACTGCTAATCCTCTCATGCTGTCCCTGATCCCATAATGAGTTAACACACAGTATTGGTGATGGCCCTAGTATTTCTCACCTCACATAAAAGGGCCATTATTCCCATTGTCGTGTAGGAAAACACCTCACAGGGAGCCCGCTCTGCCTCCTCCCAATAGGTCTGGATCAGGCACCCCTGATTGGCTGAGCTGTTGTTATGTTACCTGGCGGAGAGAGAGCTCCCTTCCTTGCTTGAGCAACCCGTTGCCGTAGCACATTTCCATGACAGCATGCCCCCTCACACTGGCACGGTGTCAACAGTGCCCACCCATCCTCCCCGCTCTCCACCACCACCCCTATTCAGCCTGGCCACTCATTAACAGTTTGAGTAGATTAGGCATCCTGTCAGATTTGACTGGGCTCTAAACGCCCCTCATCTCCAACACACACACAATCTGGCTAGTTTAAGACGCCAGCATTGTGGTGTCTCCAGGGCAACCTGGGGAAGGTGTGGTACCCATGTGGTACATAACTGCAGCATCTGACTACCATCCTCTCTCTTTGTCTCTCTTTCTATCCTCCAGGTCCACACGTTCCGGGGACCTCACTGGTGTGAATACTGTGCCAACTTCATGTGGGGGCTGACGGCTCAGGGAGTCAAATGTGCAGGTACGTACTGTACTATACTTTACAGTAGACAGCCACTGTACAGCTGCTGCTGGTTTTACTTAACACCATGCTGTTCTTTATTTATGTAAMGGACTGATGTTTTTMTCACCCCAGTATGTGGGTAACCTGGTTTTTAATGTGAGTGTAAGTGGGTGTCATATTGAGTCCCTTAATCTAAAATCCCCACCAATATTTGGGGAACAGATTAGAGGAGTTGTGCAACGGAGTAAAATGAGGACTCAATATTGAGGATTTCCTGTAATAAGTACTTCTCACTAACATGAATGCCTTGCTTTAACAGAAAATGATGTGGTACTGTACGAATGAATGAGAGGTCCAGTTGATGAGYTTTGCTAATGGCGTTACTATGCCACTGTTCAAATGACAAGCTTTAATGCTATTGTTTTATACTGATGCAGCTCCCATATTCCCACATAATGGACAAAGCAATTGTTCTCCACTCGACGGCAGACGTATATGCACTCTATATGCAGTCTATATATTGATCAGCCCATTATCATAATGCACAGTGGCGTCCAGACTCAGACTGGCTTCCTCTCTCTGTGCTCCAGTTGCAGTAGAAGTGGGGGGTTGAGAATGCCTCTGTGGATTCATGCTGAAATTCTCCCTTGATGGTCTCGGAATAGATTCCCATTTTTAAACACGCGTACACCTAGGCCTATCTATCCAATCAGGGCAGATGTTACTAGCTGAATGGTTTTGCTGCACTGTGAACAATAACGATCTGATATTGTGTAGCAGCCATTTACATTGAATGTACAGTATAGTCATGAAATTGTTTTGYTCCCATCTAAGGGGTTATTTTTCTATTGATTTAAGGTATTGAAAAGATTTTGCAGCGTTTTTATCACAGGATATTAGGCAATAATAAGTGGTTTCATGATGCTAGGATAACAACAACAGAAAATGCAGCATAAGTGGGGCACCCATGAATGCAGCATGCAAAACTGCTTTCATGAGATCATATTGCTGCAGTGCTTGCACGCTTTGCGATATTATTGATCTCTAGAAATGATTAGCGAATATGCTTGAGAGCAAAACTAGTGCACTGCAATTTCGAGTATTGTCATTTAGGCACATCGAAACATAGATGTTTTATCATGGTTTTCTAGAAATCAGTMGTTTTCTGGTGTTCATCATTCCTGAATAAGGCCGTAACGTAGACTGACGTCTGTTTTTAATGTATTATTGATGGGACAAAGTGACCTACACTTATATCTGTGCGAGCCGCGCCATGAATAATTGATGCGTTGCTTTAGAAAGCAGCTGACAATCGGATGAAACGTGTACGTATAATTTTTCATTCCTTTAGACYAAAGCCATGGCGACCAGAATCTAGGACAGTGAAGTCTTATGCGATGTTTGAATTTGCGTTCCAAAAATRCGCTCCCCCTTTCTTTCTGTATATGTGAAGTGTTTTTGGGCGAGCGCCAGGAAGTCAGCCCCTGCCAGTGCTTGTTGTGCCACATTTCCTCATCAGAGGACGCCCCCCCCCCCCAGCGTCATACCATCATGCCAGTGAAGAAAAACAAAGCTGGCATGTCTCTTTAATGAGGAGCGGGACTCCGAGCGCTGGGAAGGAGCTCCATTTCCACCCGCATTAAAATTCAGCAGGCAGAACCAGAGAGCTAGGTCACACAGCCCAGTCTCTGTTCATCCTCATTCTACCCGTGGTGGAAAACAACATAGAATAACTAGCAACAGGACAATGTGTTTGTCTATATGCTGCTGCCATTAGAGATAGTAAAATAGAGAAGCATTGGGGATCTCAGGCACAGTAAAGGTTAGACAACATGATGATGTGTTGATTGGCCACCAGTGGGACCAGCCCCTCACCCCACTCCAGTGTCAGACCCTTTTAGCCAAATCAGGGCAGAGCTCATCCTCAGTGGAGTGTCTTTTCCTCGCCATGGCGATAGAGCTGACAGTGCAGTAAAGCAGTGTCTGTCTGCAGGCTCCCTCTGGGCTTTCCCACCCCACCTGGAACCCAGGGGCCACCAGGGTGTGTGTGTGTTGTGTGTGTGGTGTGTGTGTGGTGTGTTGTGTGTGTGTGGTTGGTGTGTGGTGTGTTGTGGTTGTGTGTGTGTGTGTGTTGTGTGTGTGGTGTGTGTGGTGTGTGTGTGTGTGTGTGTGTGTGTGTGTGTGTGTGTGTGTGTGTGTGTGTGTGTGTGTGTGTGTGTGTTCACATGCACAACACCAGTTTAACAGCCATGTGTCTGGTGAGAGGCTGCCCTCTATTACACTGCCTGTCTCATACCCTTAAGAGAATCATCTCTTAAAGGTAATTACATTCCTGCATCAATGCATATGAATAAAGCCTGCTGAAATTTCTCTGGGGCCAATATTAATCAAAATATGTGTAGCTATTTCTCTACATCGTAGTCTTTTTGTGCCTTTAACAAAAAAAGTGTGATTTGATATTTGAGGAGCAACAATGATGACATATTTCTCTCTGAAACACCATATATTCATAGAAAAAAASATCTGTGAACAAAATGCTTATTTCGAGATGTAGTTGGAATACTATAATGCACAATWTTTTGTCAAAAGTTCCTCTTCCAAACTGGGAGAAGGCAGAGAACTGCTTAAAGCTTGAAGGAGCTGGCCCATTTAAGTCTAGGAAACTAGGTCTAGTGTAGCCCGCAGCGGCTGAATCGCTGCCTGCACGGCCATTGTGTGCGACCCCAGATTCTGGAGGAGAATGGAGCGTGCARGCCTGAGTCTCCCTCCTCCAGGCCACATTGTTTTCAGTGCGCCTCTAATTCCCTCTAAAAGCCTCTGTTACAAAGCGAAGAAGGAGTCGCTGTGTCGGCTCTCTGCTGTGCTCCCTGCAAGGTGAAACCTGTTCTGAATCTGATGCAGGCAGCTGCGCCTCAGGCCCCACTCACTAGCACCGAAGACAAAAGCACTGGAGATGATCATTGAAACTACATATTCACTGCTTAGAAGAACACAAATAAGGTTCATGGTGTGATACAAATCTCTGTCACAAAATACGTCTAGAAGGTTTGGGTCATTTTTATTTTTTATTTTTTGTGCAGATTAAAAACAAACCAAGCCACATAGTAGAATCCAGAATACATTTGGTAGATATACATTTGGTAGATATAAATTTGGTAGATATAAATTTGGTAGATATAAGATCAACCTTTTTTGAATTTGTTATGACTTACTTTGATGCATGAATGGCACGCCGTCTGGATGAGGGATTGTTTGTGGACCTGTGTTCCATTCCAGTGTTCAAGGTGACTCCAATAACACCCCTGGCAGCTGACCAAAGAGTGAAGTCATCAGCCAGGACAGAATTCTCCAGTGGTCCAATGACATTCTGACTCCAAATATTGATCAAGAGCATTTAGGCCTTAGCAAGCAAAAACGAAACCAAGCCAGTCGACAAAAAATGAAATTAACAATCTGGGGGATGCAGACTATTCATGGTACACTTCAATGTTAATTCTGATCTATTTTTTCTCTGGAGGATATCATTGGAAGATATCATTGGAATATATCATTGGATGATATCATTGGAAKATATCATTGGATGATATCATTGKAATTATATCATTAGAAGACATCCCTCTTAGGTTGTCCATTCTGACTCTCCTCTTCCTCTTTTCTTTCAGATTGTGGCCTGAAYGTCCACAAGCAGTGCTCCACTATGGTACCCTGCAACTGCGTGCCAGACCTGAAACACATCAAGAAAGTATACAGCTGTGAGCTCACAACTCTGGTGAAAGCTCACAACACCAAGCGACCCATGGTGGTGGACATGTGCATACAGGAAATCGAATCAAGAGGTGAGCAGAAGATAGATAGCCATGGCCCTATTGAAATAGTTGGAAATCCCACCCTTCTTGGAAATCGCGCTCCCTCTTTCCCTTTCAGGAAATGTTATATTTTGTGTGTTTCAGTAATGGATGGATGCATTTTTCAATCACCACATGTACACACACCCAATTAAGAGCAGGTAACAGGAATGGAAGRATGGAGGATTCTAATGTTGGTCCTTTCCATTCATTTGATGTGGAGAGCCAATGGGAGGCCTGGCAATTGTATACAATGGAGGATTGTGTAGTGTTGCTGCTGCTGTGTTTCAGTTGATTGCATTCCAGTTGRATCACTCAACGATGTAGAAGCCTCATTTCTACCTCATTGTCTAKCCYGGTAAATCTATGTCTGTAACTAATGCTATATTGGATTTATGTTTTTATTCGTTTTACTCAATAATGCAGAAAACTATTTGCATCTGTCCATGTTATTCCCTGTGTGCTATTGTAGATCTTTTCAATTTCTCATCCATATGGAAGAGCTTAATGACATTTTCTGTTGCCCAAGGTCACCGCTGAAGGTGAATTTGGCTGTATTTATTCTGCTCTTGAGTTGAATCCGTGTTGGATGTCCACTCCAGTCCTATGTTATGTTATGTAAATGCAGCACTTGTCATTAAACCTCTCTATCCCTCTGTCATAGGGCTGAAGTCTGAAGGGCTCTACAGAATATCTGGATTCAGCGATTCAGTCGAAGATGTCAAGTCGACATTTGACAGAGGTATGTCTTCTTTTGACATCCTATGGTTCTGTCYGGGTGTTAACAACCCCCTCGGGTGCCTCTCGCAGCGTCCTTATCAGTTCTTAACGCCTCCGTGTGTGCTCAATGTGATGGTTTTAGGTCATGTTTGAGTTAAATGTTGACACTCCGATGTGTTTATAGAGGCAGTATTAATGGGAAGGCGACACATTTGAGGAGGGATTAGTCTCCATCTGGGAGAGCACGGCTTGTCCTGACGCGGTCCAGTCACAGGATGTTTAGCCAGGGCCAGGGGCCAGCTCTGGGGATGGCAAATCATGAGACGAGTCCAACAACCGTAGCTGACCGAARTGTAATTTACCGTAGAAATGTAATTTACCTCCAACTTCATTTGGCTATTACAGTTAAAGAGGCAGTTAGAAATAGTCTGCCTCATTCTCTGCCCAGTACAGTATGAGTTTAGAGATGGACCGGGGGGAACCCTGGAGCTATGGGCTAAATCTTAGCTAGACCAGTGTGTGGGAGATCACACATGACAGAGTGTCATTCCAACTCACAACACTGTGATATGTAGACCCTCAGCAGAATTAGGCCATGGCCTGCTCTGGATGTAGAACCGAGGGAAAAGTAAAACAGGCCAGGCCAGTCAAAACAGAGAAGTAGCCTAGATTTCATCCCCCACAGTGACACAAGCCCTTTATTCTTCACTTCACACTACGCTGCAAGCACGCCATGCTGCTTGAACTCAATGTCCTTGAGTTCAATCAKCAAGAAAATTGTAACAGTGTCTTATGCACATCCAACCAGTCCTTTCCTCATGTCTAACAATGTGTTATATCTCTTCACAGATGGTGAGAAGACAGACATCTCTGCCAATGCCTATGAAGATATCAAYATCATCACGGGAGCACTTAAACTGTACCTCAGGGATTTACCCATTCCTGTCATCTCATACGACGCCTACCCCAGGTTCATCGAGACTGCAAGTGAGTCCGACCTAAGCAGCTTTTTTCTCTTCTCTGCCAGTTAAAATGATGCATAATTGTTTCAGTCACGCACCAGCACCATGGAAAATGTACCATGCAAGAAGAAATGCCATTGGTGTGCGTTTTCATATCTGTGGTTGAGTTATGTAAATCCYTCAACATTAAAGCCATGACGCATGATGGATGTGTTCAGTGAACATTTATCCTGCTCTTCCTTTAGCTTTTTGAGTTCTCAAAGATGATTCTTCAAAATAGAGACTTTTAAAATTTATATTGCTGTGCTTTACCGCATTTCCACTGTTTATGTGTTGCTGTTTACATTCCTGGGCATTTCAGTGGAGAATGTGCTTGCATGCAGTCCACATAAAATAAGCATCAGATCCTCCTTTACGTTTGAAGTTCTTATGGTTCCATTTTAGAAAATGACTATTGTTTGGTAGTCAGTTATATGGAGTTCAACAACAATGTATCTTGACTGTACTCTGATCGTTCATGCTAGTGTATAGTTTCAGTGAGAACCATTGAGCATGGATGTTTAGAGGTTCTGAGAGCCTGTCTTGTGGCCGCTCTGCTTTGACCTCATTCTTCTGTTTGCTTCTCAGAGCTGGAAGACCCAGAGAAGCGGCTAAAGGCCTTCCGTGAGGCTCTGGAACTGTTGCCTGCAGCACACAGTGAAACCCTGAGGTACCTCATGGCCCATTTAAAGAGGTGAGTTTCTCAACAAAACGATTCGCTACCCTGGTGATATGTAACATCATGTTTGTGTAACTGAGACATATTTGTAATTGAATGCTCAGATGTTCATTTTCAATGGGTTTTCAACATTCAGCTGTTAATTGTCTGTCCTTGATGTGTCTCTACTTCAGGGTAACGTTGAATGAGAAAGACAATCTGATGAATGCAGAGAACCTGGGCATTATTTTTGGGCCCACTCTCCTGCGTGCCCCCAACCTGGACGCCATGACGGCACTCAACGACATCCGCTACCAACCGCAGGTGGTGGAGTTCCTCATCAAAAATGAAGACATCCTCTTCTGAAAACAAACACATCCATTCTGCTAAGATAAGGAAGACATCCTCTTCTGAAAACAGACACATCCATCCTGCTAAGATAAGGAAGACATCTTCTTGAAAACAGACACATCCATTCTGGTAAGATAAGGAAGACATCCTCTTCTGAAAACACACATCCATCCTGCTAAGATAAGGAAGACATCCTCTTCTGAAAACAGACACATCCATCTGCTAAGATAAGGAAAAACATCCTCTTCTGAAAACACACATCCATCCTGCTAAGATAAGGAAGACATCTCTTCTGAAAACAGACACATCCATTCTGCTAAGATAAGGAAGACATCCTCTTCTGAAAACAGACACATCCATCTGCTAAGATAAGGAAGACATCCTCTTCTGAAAAACAGACACATCCATTCTGCTAAGATAAGGAAGACATCCTCTTCTGAAAACAGACACATCCATTCTGCTAAGATAAGGAAGACATCCTCTTCTGAAAACAGACACATCCATTCTGCTAAGATAAGGAAGGAAAGAGACAGATTTTTTGTAAAACAGCTTGATGCTGTCTAAACACTTTTTGTGCAAAGACTTGAAGGAACTTTTCTATTGCATTTGTATTACATATGAATCTTTGTAATTACATTTGTGATACATCCGTTTCCACTCCCAGTTAAGCAATGCTGAACCTTACTTTTTCCTCCCCTGTAATGGGTGTGGATGTACCTTAAACTTGCATGTCTGTCTCCCCATTTTTGTCGGGGCTTGTGTAGAACACTGATGGACCAGACTTGGCCATGTCTTTATTTTGTGTAGCTTTGTAGCGGTAACCTAGCATGCGATAAATATTGTGAAACATTAACCAGGTTTCCATCCAACCTTTTAATGCGTGTAACGTACATGTCGGATAAAACATTTAATGACAGGCCTGATGGAAACAGATCATTTGTCGGTAAACTTGCCAAATGTCAACAAAACAAAATACGCTAGACAAGGTGGGACCTTTTCGTGTCGGTAAAATTAATTATGTGAGAAATGTTGGTGGAAACAATTTTATGCGCAAATATTGATATAATAACCATCATATCGAAGTAAACTTGGAGTGGTTGTGTGGTCCTCCCACTAAAGTTGTGTGGTCCTCCCACTATGACTYGTAGGGAAAGCATGCAGGTATTTTTATGTGCAATACATCATCACACACAGCCTTTTATCCACAACAAGTCAATTTGATGGAAAAACATCTCTGRTGGGAAAATGCGCATAGTGTTTTTATGCGTATTTTTGCATATTCGCATGAAAATCTGTCACCAATTGGATGGAAACCTAGCTATAGTTACTCTGCTATTATTTGTCATGTAGATTTACAGTATCTCCTGCCCGGTTGCCCAATGGGCAATTGTTTTTGTGAAGCATTGTATACCTGGATGTGAAATAGACTACTGTATCTTCTCTGAACCTTTGTAATTATCTTTGACTGGTCCTGTCTTTTTTGCCTTTTCAGCTGTTTTAGAAGTATTTTTTAGGGGAAATGCAAAGCCTCTTTCAATCAGAAAACAATCAGTGTACCTTTAAATGTTCTGTTACATTTGCCTGACAGTCAAAACTGTGTTGCATTCAAACTGTTACATTTGTGCATTTAATGTTTGTTATTTTTTAAATATTTTTGTACTTAATTTGCGCATGTAAACGATAATTTATTAAACCTTGCTTGCTGAAAATGAACCTGTTTTCTCTGAGTCATCTAAATTGTTCCAGTAACAATGAAGCTGTTGAATAAGCATTTAGTGCCATGTGTGTTCATTTTAGAATATGGTAAATGTGTCCAGACACCAGTCATTGAGGTACATGGCATGCTACATTTGCGTGTACTTGCAAAATGACCTTGACAAAAGGGGCTGTTCCTCTCAATCTGCATATTAAGAGTGACAGGCAGTGCTATAGACGGCCCAGGGCCCACGTGACCGTATGCAGCATCCCCTCCAAATATGCGTCAATCACACTGATTCGCTCTGAGATGAACACAAAACCCACAATACCTTTAGGCACGGCCCTGTCTGCATTCAGGAGATTTTTAATTGCTGGATACGTATGCAAACATTGTCCCTTGGGGTTTATGCATTTTATGTTTAATTACCCCACAAGCAATTTCTTTCCACACAATTTCCAAAAACCTGTCATGCCTTATCTTCTTCACTAGCGGCTCATTATAAGATCAAACTCTACCCTTGCATTTAAACTGGCAGTGAACAAAAACTGTTGTTATTTTGGTTMATGTGTTTGTCCTGATTGAGTTTCAGACACTTTCCACTGGAGGTCCTACTGGGSAGTGTTTACTGGTGGAGAMCCACAGCCATCCTGAATGACAGCAGCTGGCCTCTCCTAATTTAATGTGAAATCCCATTAAATGCTTTGCCATTGTTCTCAGTAGTAACTGTGGAAACACTACGCTTTTAGGTTGGATTATTAAAAGCCATAAAATCTGACCTGGCTGCCCCAAGCTTTTCTGTGTTTAACACCTCATGCTTTCCCATTTTGTAGTCAGCCTTTTGTGGCTTCATGCTCTAGTATGGTTTATACCTGTTCAGGAATTCTTGACATCTTTATCACTGGGCTTTATCGTTTACATTAGGTTGAATTAATGGTGAATGAATWCATATCTAGTTTCGGTTGATTGGTCAATAAAAGTGTAATTTACTCGAATTCATACAGMTTTTTCAGCTGTTTATTATAAATCCATCTACATTAGCTGCAGCCAAGAGACCAAGAAACTCATCTAAACGTTCAGACTGCTGCTGTGATAATGTCATGACAGACCTCTCTTCATGCACATSAAATAATATTTGCTACAATTACCATGGGATGGCTGATTCATACTCACATTAATTAATCTACGTTTTTTTGTGCTTCTCATCCATGAGATAACTGACCTTTCTTTGTTGATTGGATAAAGCTGTGTGACATTTCCTCCTGCAGAGGCTGACCTACATTTCCAATTTCAAAAGACATACTGAAACATTCAGYTCAGACATGTGACGTGAACATGTTGTATGTAGATGCAGAGCCTGTCCTGTGGATATTACTGCTTCTTCAGCTAAAGTAGTAGCATGTTGATTTCTGAATGTGGAAATGTGCTATATTTCTGCTATACACCATATTGTAGGAATTGGGGGACAATGTTTAAGCTGCATAGGCCTACACTGAATAGAATTGCATCACCAAACACCAATATCCCATACTAAACAGCCATTCCATCCCTTCCCCCACCCATCATACCCAGAAAACAAAATGTATATGAGACAATTGATCTACTGTAAAATACCTTTACAACATCAAAGAGCTCTTAGAAGAGCTTTAATTGAAATTCATGTAAAGTAATAGAATACAGTGATTATAAATATAATTTTATCTTCAGAACATAAACAATACACATAATGCTATTTTTTGGGGCGAAATATTATGTACAAATATCCCAGTAACACACATAATCATCTCTGCCATGGAAAGTGTCATCTACATAATCTGGCAGGGGGCAGAAACATGCAGCGGGAGATGCTCAATGCTCTGCCATCCCCAGCAGATGTTCCACAGACACCACATTACTATTATTCAGATTCAGGTTAAGAGAACATTTTAATCACATGTAGAATAGAGAGTGAAATAGGAGGTCTGAYTGAGAGAGATTCCCGCAGGGCTATAGAATGGCTGACTCCTGCTGAAAGAAAGAACTGTGTCTCAACTGCAACGGCAGGACGACACGTTCCCACTGCCTGACCTTGATGAGCTTGAATGAGCAGATTCAATGGGTTTCTCCAGGGTCACATGGGTTGGGTCCAGGCAGGAGGCACTTAGGCACTGTAGGATTCAGGTGGTCTATGATTGGTATGGGGAGAGAAGTGGAGGGGGTTAAGAGACAGATCTCTCTTAATTCAGACATTGCCAAAATTGCAATTTCCCCCTAAATAAGATGAATGAGGCGGCTGGTTGAGTGACTGGCTGATTGRACGGGTTGAGGCTGTAGGGAAATTGAGTTGCCTGGTGCCATCAATGCCTTGGTGGGGAGGGGCAGGTGTACARGGATGGGGTGTTTGGGTTTCATGCCTGGCCATCTGGAAACTCATTGCAGTGGCTAGATGGGGTAGATGTTGTGGATATGTTGCAGTCCAACATTATCCTAAGAGGGAGACATACCATCTCCATTAGGGGTAAGATCATCCAAGAGGACAACATTGGTGGCAGTTTGATTACTGTATTTGACATGTAATCAACTACTAATATACGATTCCCAAATAATGATTATGGAAATGACATCTTAATGTAACACAGTATAACATTTCCCATTCTCTGTTCATGAGTAGCCTAATTGTAAATATATCACAACAAATGTGTTCGTTTTGGAAARCAGCCATAGGCTGTTACTGTTTTTCAATTTGGGAAGTATATTGCACTGTGAGATATTCTAGTGCTAGATTAGGCAGGCATGTAGCGCTTGTAACATGTGAGGGATGACAAAGAATGTGACCCTCTCAAATGACAGCTATTGGTGGTGGCTCATAACATATGGTGTCAGGGAACAACAATACTGTTCCCCATTACAGTACTTGGAGCAGCAAGTCAGGGTCGCAATTATTTTGACCTAATTTTAAAGTAGACAGAAATAATGTTGTTACCTAACTAGCCGCTTACCCTCTATTCGAAGACTCAGGACATTGGMTACCCCATTGGATACCCCATTCCCAGAGTTTATGGGAAATGAACACAAGAATGAATCGTCTACTTTTGGTTTCTCATCTCCTTATCATTCTAGCAGGTAAGCCATATTCTAAACATGTGACTGATAAAATTAGTTTGCCATTTCTGTTCTTCTGTCGGTTATAACTTACCTTTTCCAGGATATTTTAGGTGATAGTCTATCCTAAACCAATATTTGCATATTTTACAAATCTAGCCCATTAATCATGAGATATCAACATAATTTGATAATTTCACATTGATTCTTGGTAATGCTTTATCCATTTGTTAACTATAAGACTTCAAATCTTATATGAGGTATATTATAGCTAAGCTAGTGCCTGTTGGAAATGTTGGCATTTTTTTTAAAGCATCCAGCATTAGACTCTCTTGATTGACAGGGGTGTGTGCACTTAGTTTTTTAACCTCCATCTATTTGTGCTTGACTTAATGAGTCAATTGTTTCACATAGCATATTATATTTCCAGACAATTTTACTGTTTTCAATGTCTCAAAACGTCATTCATGCTTTCATAGTATGTTTTTGCACACACTAGGCTTGGTTTCAAGGTCAAGCGGAAAATGAAATGGGATACCGCTCTGGCATGGGTCAAATATGTAACGGAAATAGCAGATGTCGAGTCTGAAACACTATCTCTATTGACTGAGCTCTCATCTCTATCACCTCCAGCATCCCACGATGATAGTATACCACTGGTATAACAGTGTATTGAAATAAGTAGTTAGAAGAAGAGGAAGGAAGGAAGGAAGGAAGGAAGGAAGGAAGGAGGAGAGCAAGGAAGGAAGGAAGGAAGGAAGGAAGGAAGGAAGGAAGGAAGGAAGGAAGGAAGGAAGGAAGGAAGGAAGGAAGGAAGGAAGGAAGGAAGGAAGGGAAGGAAGGAAGGAAGGAAGGAAGGGAAGAAGGAAGAAGGAAGGAAGGAAGGAGCAGGAAGGAAGGAAGAAGGAACCTGAAGAAGGGACGGGAGGGAGGGGAGGAAGATGGGAAGCCACTTAGTACATTTAATACTACTGTAGTTGCACATACTTTAACCACTACTTATCAGTCTGCTGGTGCTGTAAACCCACAATCTCTCAATCTCTGCCATGTGAGCCACACATCAAGCTGTCTCTGTGTTTCTTGTAGGCTCTGCCTGGAGCTCTGATGATGAAACCCGTCTGGTGAAAACCCTGTTCACTGGCTACAACAAGGTGGTGCGTCCTGTCGCTCACTTCAAGGACCCAGTGGTGGTTACAGTTGGTCTGCAGCTCATTCAACTCATCAGTGTGGTAAGAAAAACGTCACACCATCCCATATCAAYCAATATTTATCATGCAATTCACATCACTGCCAACACTATGTAGCTAACTGTAACTTCTGTCAGTCGAAGAGTTGGTTCTGTTTGGCTTACTTATTTTGACTATGGGGGCATTTGAGCCAGCATTGTTTTGTGCCGAGGAAGAGTATAGTTGGAGTTTTCTCTAGCTAACAAGGGATCAGTTACGTCAGGTGGCAAAAATGCTGGAGGTTGAAATAGCTGAGGAGTTGAACAAGTTAGATGTTGCAGTTCTGTTATGGGAACAGTGGAGTGAGTTCTTGCCACAARTTCTAGTRTGATAGCAGTCAGGAGRAAGAATATTTGTTGGAAATAGTGAGGCTAGAACAGGAAATGGCAGTTGACTGGAGGGTTGCATACAGGGGAGGAAGTTTGTCTTGCCAGTCAGTCAAAAGGCAGTTGTCTCAGGGGGTGAAGTCTTTCAAGGAGGGTTTTGAGGTATCCCCAGTTTGTGAAGCTAATCGGGTTCAGAAGGGTGCTGATGGCAAACCAGAGAGGGAGGATGATGTGTGTGGGGACGTAGAGGAAACATTATTTGCCRAAATAGACTGTGGCTCCCAGGAAATACTTCTTCCTAGTGAGGAAGTTGATTATTGTGTCTCTAGCTGAGACCTTCTGGGTAGAGATATGTTATATAGTGTGCCGTCTTCAATTTGAGGATGAAGTTAATTCAGGTGTCAATTTAGGACAATGTTCTATGTTGAGTTGATGGACAATGAACAACTAGGTTCTCCTTGTGGACTGAGTAATGATTTGGTTCCCCAAGTGATCTGTTAGATTCAGAGGTTGYCAGTGACTCATTGTTTCCTTTAGCTGACRCATTCTTTCCCACAGTGGAGGAGGTTGTGTCACATCTGCTCCTGTAATGCCCTCTACTGCTCATCCTGTGTCTCCTTGACCTGCCGCCACTCCCCCAGTACTCCCTCCCTCTCCCTCTCTCTCTGTGTGTGTGTGTGTGTGATTGTGTGGGCGGAGACAGGTGTGCTGGAGTCAGAGCAGATCCCCACCAGCTGCAACCTGTTCCATAATCAAGACCTCTAAAAATACTCAGCCCTGMCACTTCCACGCTGCCAGATCGTAATCTCTGCTCAGTCAGTCTWCGTTTCGAGCCRTTTGTTACTAGTCATATCCTGTTATCCTCTTTTCCTTGTCTGATGCTGTCTTCCTCTCCGCTACAGTTTTGCCCGCTCTGACTCTGGTCCCTGTCTCCAGTCCCACGTCTCGTCATTCTGCTACTCTGTCCTGAATTCCCCACTCTACTACTCCCTTGGATTCCGCTCCGGACCTGCTTACCCTGTCTCCATCCCTCTCGTTCCAGCCTCAGCCTCCGCACCTGGTTTCCAGAAACCCACCCGAACTTCCCCTGACCTGCACTTCATCTTCCCCAAGTGTGTCAATAAACACCTTGGTTACTTCATCCCAGTCTCCTCGTCTGAGTCTGCTCTTGGGTTYCACTCTGCGTAACAGTACGAGCTGGCCAAAGAGATAAACCCAGCAGACTCTGCTACTCTCCACCAAACCCTCGTTGGCCAAGGCGCCCTGCTTGAGCAACATGACCGAGCCCTGAAGACCCTTCTGGAGCACGTCAATGAGTTTTCACAGAGCCTGTCTGACCTACAGGGCTGACCCTCTTTCCGACTCCTGAGCGTTACTATGGCAACCTCAGAGMTTGCAGAGCCCTYTTGGTACAATGTTCACTATTATTTGAGCAACAGCCCTACTCTTATGCTAGCAAATGGGCCAAGATTTCCTTTCTGATTGGCTGCCTCCGTGGAGCAGCGCTTCCTGGGCCATGGCAGTGTGGGAGAGACATATCCCACACTGTGYTTCTACACCTGCATTGCTTGCTGTTTGGAGTTTTAGGCTGGGTTTCTGTACAGCCCTTTGAGATATCAGCTGATGTAAGAAGGGCTATATAAATACATTTGATTTGATTTGATATCCCATCTGATTCTCCTGCTCCAGATTCACGGAGGAGATGAAGAAAGTYTTCGACCACCCGGTCTGCGGTAAGGATGCTGCTAAACGACTCCTGTCCCTCCGTCAAGGCCCCCATAGTGTTGCTGAGATGTCATGTGAGTTCCGCACCCTCGCCGCTGAGAGTGGCTGGAATGAGGAGGCACTTCAGGGAGCATTCCGGAACGCGATCACTGAGACCCTCAATGACGAGTTGGTGTCCAAGGATGAGCCTGATGGACTTGATGAACTCATCTCTCTCGCTATCCGCATCGACAGCCGTCTCCGTGAGCATCGGAGGRAGAGGGTAGGTAGKGTTGCATGTCCCATAACATCTGCTTCAGTGCCTTGTCCTCCTTCTTCGACTGCATCCCATCTCCAGGCTCTTCCAGATTCTGAACCCATGCAGCTCGGCCGGGCCAGTCTCTCTCCAGAGGAGAGGCAACGACGAATCGGTGCTAGGAGCTGCCTATACTGTGGCCAGGTTAGTCACTTTGTCTCCACTTGTTCCCTGTGTCCAGCAAAGGAGGGAGCTCGGCAGTAGTGGCGGATATACTGTTGARCCAAATCGCCTGCCCATCTTCCTCCAGACCTCTGCTTGAAGGTGACCTTGTGTGGCAGAGCCAGGCTTTGATTCGGGCACCAACGAGAACTTCCTGAACAGAAGTGTCGTTACCCAGTTGGGCCTGGACACTGTCCCATTCGATTCCCCCCTTGATGCCAACGCTCTCAATGGACAGCTCCTCATCCGTGTCTGTGAGAGAACCGCCCCTGTCATCCTGCGTCCCTCTGGAAATCACCAGGAAAATATCAGTTTCCACACAATCGACTGTCCTTACTCTCCTCTGGTTCTTGGCCATCCATGGTTAAAGCTACACAACCCACAKATTAACTGGACCGCCGGAAAGGTAAACCCTTGGAGTTAATTTTGTCACTCGAATTGTTTACATTCTACACTTCCACCTGCCTTGTCTGTGCCCAAGTTCATTCCAGAACCTCCGGACCTGTCATCAGTTCCTCTCGAGTATCACGATCTAGCTCCTGTGTTCAGCAAGCACCACGCCCTGTCGCTGCCGMCTCATCGGCCGTACGACTGCACCATTGACCTACAGCCTGGAGCTCCTYTCCCCAGTAGCCGGTTGTTTAACCTCTCTCATCCCGAGCAATAATCTATGGAGAGGTACATACAGGATTCTCTGGCTGCAGGACTTATCAAGCCATTTTCCTCCCAGGTGGGTGCTGGGTTTTTCTTTGTGAAGAAGGATGGGTCACTGAGGCCGTGCATAGACTTCCGTGGGCTGAATAATATCACAGTAAAGAACAAGTACCCCTTGCCACTCATCAGCTCTGCTTTTTGCCCCCCTCCATGGTGCCACGGTGTTTACCAAACTTGACCTCCGAAATGCCTACCACCTTGTCCGCATAAGAGAGGGGGAGGAGTGGAAGACTGCGTTCAACACACCACTTGGTCACTGAGTATTTGGCCATGCCTTTTGGTCTTACTAACRCCCCTGCTGTTTTCCAGAACCTAGTCAATGACGTGCTGAGGGATGTGATTGGATGCTTAGTTTTTGTCTATTTATAGTAGATGACAAACTGATTTTCCCCCCCAAGGACCCTGAGGCTCACCAGCAACACGTTCTTCAACGGCTGTTGGAGAATAAGCTTTTTGTTAAAGCTGAAAAATGTGAGTTCCATGCTACCACAGTGTGTTTCATGGGTTATATTATTGCACAGGGACAGTTACGTATGGACCCCTGCCAAGGTCATGGCAGTCACAGAGTGACCTACGCCCTCCAACTGAAGCAGGTACAGATTTTTTTTTACAGACGTTTCATCCGCAACTACAGCCATCTGGCAGCACCTCTCACCACTCTCGTCTCCACATCCCCTCTGTTCCACTGGACTCCTGAGGCAGAGGCAGCATTCCTGGAACTCAAGCGTCGCTTCACCTCCACTCCGGTCCTTACTCAGCCCGAMCCAGAACTCCAGTTCATCGTGGAGGTGGACGCCTCTGACACCGGGGTAGGTGCTGTTCTGTCTCAACGTTCCCCCTCTGATCAGAAGGTCCACCCATGTGCATTCTTTTCCTGTAAGCTCTCACCTGCAGAGAGGAATTTTGACTTCAGAAACCGGGAACTCCTGGCAGTTAAGCTGGCTCTGGAGGAATGGCGTCACTGGCTGGAGGGCTCTGTAACCCCCTTCATMGTGTGGACTGACCATAAAAACCTGTCCTACATCCAGACCGCCAAACGTCTGAACTCCCGGCAAGCCAGGTGGGCCTTGTTCTTCGGTAGATTCAATTTCACACTCGCTTATCGCCCTGGTTCGAAGAACACCAAGCTTGATGCCCTCTCTCGCCAGTTCACCACCGACAACACGGGTACCGAGCCAGAAGCCATTGTGCCATCCACCTGCATCGTTGCCGCCGTCACCTGGGAGATCGAGTCCAGTATCAGCCAGGCTCAGCAGAACCAGCCTGACCCGGGTAACGGTCCTAGTAATGCTCTGTTTGTTCCAGATTGTGTCCGCTCTRTTCTTCAGTGGGGCCATTCTACCCACCTCACCTGTCACCCTGGTATGAACCGGACCCTTGCCTTCCTGCGTCAGCGCTTTTGGTGGCCCACCATGGAGAGAGATGTCCTGGAGTTTGTCTCAGCCTGTTCGGTCTGCTCCACCCTCTTGCCATACCCAGTCGCCCCTGGTCACACTTAGCTCTGGACTTCGTCACTGGCCTTCCCCCATCTAACGGTAACTCCGTCATCCTCACCATTATTGACAGGTTTTCCAAGATGGCTCACTTCATTCCCCTCTCCAAGCTCCCGTCCTCCACGGACACTGCGGACCTGTTAGTATCCCATGTGTTTTGTCTGCATGGCATCYCCACTGACATCGTTTCCAACAGAGGACCCCAGTTTACCTCCCAGGTATGGAGATCCTTCTGTTCAGCTCTTGGTATCAATGTCAGTCTTCTGGATATCACCCCCAGACCAACAGCCAGACCGAACAGGGGCAACCAATAGATGGAGACTGCCCAACGCTGCTTGACTTCTGCTAACCCTTCCTCCTGGAGTGCTCAGCTACCCTGGTTGAATATGCCACAACCCCTCACCAACGCCTCGTCAGGTATGTCACCCTTCGAGTATGCTCTGGGTTACCAACCCCCTTGTTCCCGCCAAGAGTTGCGGTTCCCTCTGTCCAGGACCATCTACGCCGTTGTCACCATGCCTGGAGGAAGGCCCGGGCTGCCCTTCTTTGTGCTCCGATAGGACCCAGTCCCAAGCCAACCGTCGCCAGGCCTCAGCTCAGTCTACACCCCGGGTCAAAAGGTATGGCTCTCATCGAAGGACCTGCTATTGAAGGTGCATCGAAGAAACTTTCCCCCCATTCATTGGTCCCTTTGAAATTGACTGTGCATTAACCCTCTGCGGTACGCCTGAAACTCCAGCCTCTCTCAGGATCCATCCTACCTTCATGTATCCCTGATTCACCCTGCCTGCCCCTGCCTCCTCCTGCAGCGGCTCCTCCACCCCGTCGCTCATCGATGACCATCCTGCCTATACCACTATAACATACTGGACCACTCCCTCTTAAGGGATTTATACCTCACTCCCAGATAAGCCTGGTCGGGTGCAGTAGAGGGGGGGGGGGGGGTACTGTCACATCTGATCCTGCAACGCCTCTACTGCTCATCCTGAGTCTCCTTGACTGCCGCCACTTCCAGTACTTTCTTCCCTCTCCTCTCTCCCTCTCCCTCTCCCTCTCCTCTCTCTCCCGTCTCCCTCTCCTCTTCTCGTGTGTGTGTGTGTGTGTGTGTGTGTGTGTGTGTGGGTGAGACAGGTGTTGTGGAGTAAGAGCAGATCCCCACCAGCTGCAACCTGTTCCATAATCAAGACCTCTATAAATACTCAGCCCTGCCACTTTCACGCTGCCAGATCGTAATCTCTGCTCAGTCAGTCTACGTTTCGAGCCGTTTGTTACTAGTCAGATCCTGTTGTGCCTGTTTTCYTCTCCGCTACAGTTCTGCCCGCTCTGGCTCTGGTCCCTGTCTCCAGTCCCACGTCTCGTCATCCTGCTACTCGGGGCGGCAGGGTAGCCTAGTGGGCGGCAGGGTAGCCTAGTGGTTAGAGCGTTGGACTAGTAACCGAAAGGGTGCAAGTTCAAATCCCCCAGCTGACTAGGTACAAATCTGTCGTTCTACCCCTGAACAGGCAGTTGAGACAGGGTAAGCAGGTCCGAAGGGGAATCCAAGGRAGTAGTAGAGTGTGGAATCCAGGACAGAGTAGCAGGATTTTTTTTACATTTTAAATTTTACCTTTATTTAACTAGGCAAGTCAGTTAAGAACAAATTCTTATTTTCCTAGGACGTCATTGAAAATAAGAATGGCTCTTACAGGGTAAGCAGGTTCGCAGGGGAATCCAAGGGAGTAGTAGAGTGGGGAATCTAGGACAGAGTAGCAGGATTTGTATTTTATTTTAAATTTTACCTTTATTTAACTAGGCAAGTCAGTTAAGAACAAATTCTTATTTTCCTAGGCCGTCATTGAAAATAAGAATTTGTTCTTAACTGACTTGCCTAGTTAAATAAAGGTAAAATTTTAAATAAATAAAAAGTCCTGCTACTCTGTCCTGGATTCCCCACTCTACTACTCCCTTGGATTCCCCTTCGAACCTGCTTACCCTGTCTCAACCCGTCTCGCCTCAGCCTCCACACCTGGTTTCCAGCAACCCGACCGAGCTTCCCCTGACCTGCACTCTATCTTCCCCCTGTGTTTCAATAAATACCTTGGTTACTTCATCACAGTCTCCTCATCTGAGTCTGGTCTTGGATAACAGGTTGTGGTCCCTCTGCCGGATGACCATGAGGTTGTTTGTCAGGGGTCGATGTTACTGACACTTTGTTTTACTAACCTGTGGGAGACAGGAGATTCTTCCCGTTCACGTTGTGAATTTAGTGAGGATCCGGTCTGAGTTTTGCAGGGTGATACGGCTGTGTCTTGTAATGAGAATCAGGAGCTTGAAGAAGTGGGTTTTGTCACTTCCTGTTAAAGAGCGGTTGAAAGTTCCYACAGCATGTAGGCCTAGTGTCTCCGGGTTAAGTTGGAGGAAAGTGAGGAGGCTAACGGTTCCCCTTCAGTTCCCCTCCAGCAYAGGAGCAAAGAGGCGTTGGGGAACGTGAATGGTGTACCTAGTGAGTGTGCTGAAGTTGTGGTCAACGTTCACTTGTCCCTGGTGGTGGGTGCTCTAAGTCTCATATCAGATGGAGCTTGGTGCTTGTGAYCATGGGCCTAGGGAATGGAATTGGTCTCTCCGTTTAGAACTATAGGGGTTACAGGTTGTCCCTTGGTTTGGTCAAGTCAGACTTTTGKCAGGAAGAAATTAGCTGAGTGCAGACCAGTGAATTTGATGGTTTTGGTTTGTCTGGGTTTTCTAGAATGACGTTATCTCAGAGGTGAGGTTTTCTGGAGCCAAGTTTCATAGTTTTGCAGCTCTGGTGTTTATAGTGTATATAGTTTGGTCTCTTCGGTTAAATAAGTTTTATGGAAAGTATACAAGTTTAGGAAAATCCAGGAAAATAGATACTGGTGACTGTGGTTTTTTCTTTACTTTTCTTGATGGGGGAGGTGTTATGCAGTAGGTAGTTTAGTGCTAACTCACAGTTAGGCACAGTCTACCAGGATACACTTTATTTGGTCACCATCTGAACAAATGGTAATCTGCTTGGATTGGCTGACCAAGATGTCAAGAAGGAGAGGTCTCCTGTGTACATACATTGCATATGCTGATTTCTCACTTAGATGCACATCTTAAATCAGGTTACAGACTAGTTAACTAGGCCTAAGACCCCTAGACTTAGCGTGTGCCACAATATCCGTAGCCTAATTATTGGTTTCGTAACAGTAGAAACTAAAATCAATTCCCTTTCTCTACAGGATGAGGTCAACCAGATTGTCAACAGCAATGTTCGACTGAAACAGGTTTGTTACTGCCGTTTCCTGTATCTACATTGCAATATACAGTAAATATGGATCAAAATATGTTCTTTCTGGCTATTTTGTAAGAGTAATTACAAGGAAAATCTAAGTATGGTAATTATCATAAATTTCACCATAATTCTGAAGATAGTGTAAAATCCTTATAAACCGTTGAATTGGGTTCATTTTCACTAAACTGTAATAAAACATTCTCTGAAATAATCCGTATTGAAATGATCCCTCTCCGAATCAGACTTCAAGTCAGGAACTTCAAATAATCTACCTGATATTTTCCATTCATGCTCTTTGTACTTTGTACTGTCATTTTCCAGCAATGGAAGGATGTGAACTTGCAATGGAATCCTGAGGATTATGGTGGAATCAAAAAGATAAGAGTGCCCTCCACTGACATTTGGCGTCCTGACCTCGTGCTCTATAACAAGTAAGAATCAGGCCATATTTGCATCAAATGTCTTTCTTTTTACCATTCTCTCACTGATACTTTCCTTGATAAAAGGCCACCAGACAGACCGACTGTGTGTGATTATGTTTTCAAACCACATGACTTTTCCCTCTCTTTTCCCTCTGTGCAGAGTGGGTGAGAGCTCAGATTGCATCAGGCTAAATCTGGCTTCTATATMACAGGTTCCACCCACACCATATGCTGCGTCTGACACACTGCTGTTTCTCCCTGACAACCAGCTCCTATGCCACAGCAGCCTGTACCATTCTCAGCTCTGGTTGGTTGGCCTGCGATGGCAGGGCCATGCCAAGCCCCAGGCAGTGATGCCCCTCTGCGTTAACATTATTTCCTGTGTTGATGCCTGTGTTTGTGTGTGCCCACAGTGCTGACGGTGACTTTGCCATCGTTCACGAGACCAAAGTGCTGCTGGAGCACACTGGCATGATCACGTGGAACCCCCCTGCCATCTTCAGGAGCTACTGTGAGATCATCGTGCTGCACTTCCCCTTCGACCTGCAGAACTGCAGCATGAAGCTTGGTACCTGGACCTATGATGGCAACYTGGTTGTCGTCAATCCCGTAATAATCATCAACATTTTGACATTTTTCTTGATTGATCCCCTGTGTAACTCCTGTGTTACCCATACACATTCAGTACATTACTGATTTAACACATGATTCTAAAAGCATTACAAAATACCACCAGTCCTAAAAAATACCAATTAGGTTGATCCCTTCCTGGTCTGTTGCGTCTTCATGACATCTTTATTACCCGTCTCCACCAGGACAGCGACCGTCCTGACCTGAGTAACTTCATGGAGAGTGGAGAGTGGGTGATGAAGGAYTACCGCAGCTGGAAACACTGGGTGTACTATGCCTGCTGCCCAGACACACCCTACCTGGACATCACCTACCACTTCCTGATGCTGCGGCTGCCCCTCTACTTCATCGTCAACGTCATCATCCCCTGCATGCTCTTCTCATTCCTCACTGGCCTCGTCTTCTATCTGCCCACTGACTCTGGTTAGTATAGCATCACTTCAATCATTTCAGTTCTAAATCCCTTCTATTGGCTRAAGATTMATGGAAATATATTTTGTCTCCCAATTTCCGCATCATAGCTGCAACGTTGACAGCTTATGTAGTGGTTGTGTAGAACYGTACCTGCATTGGCTGGTACCTACAACAACACGCTTGTCCTTCTACAGATGTAGGATCTTAATTTGACCACTCTTTTGTGACTGAGAATTTTCCTGCACCGCAGGAAATGCAGATGAGCCTCGTGGTTTACATAAATTCACTGAAAACCTGKACTAACACGCTGTTATATTARCAGTACTGYACTTATCATGTAGCCTTMTTTYGTCCAGCTAATAGCCTAACCACCAATCAAGCAATATTATGAACTAAACATTCAAATCCTGTTGCTGCAGGATTATTTTTCTACGACAATACTGGTCAAATTAAGATCCTACACCTGTATYTGTCTCTGGGCCKCAGAAGTTACTAGKAGCTACATTAGCTGTACCAGTGCTGTGTCTCAGCTAGCGTTTGGTCCTGTTGCCAGTGTGGAGGCCTACCTCATTACCCAGAGACCCTGTGTGCTGCCATGTCTGCRAACAGACCTTTCCTTTAATGTATAATGCATCACTGGCTGCCTAGCTCTGATATGGCTGCTGCTACAGTATGATGCTATGGAGGAGCTGTGATGCCAAATGGAAGTCTTTTAGATTCACCGATTTGACTGAACAGCAACACAAAGTTGACAAACAACACATAGTTCACATTCTAGAATCTGTGTGAATGAGGTCTGGGTGTGAATGTGCTCAACTGAAAATAACACATACTTGAAATTCTATTGTCTGTGTGCCTGTGTGTATGTTTGCTTACGTGAGGTTGTTTGTGTATAGGCCTATGTGTATGGAAGGCTAAATGGGACAAAATAAATCACAAATCCCTTTGCGCTATCTTGCTTTTTGCTTTGGTAGGGCAATATTGTTCAAGCACCAATTCACAGAGACTCAGCTTTAAGTTTTTTTTATAAGCAGAATTCCTGCCCAAGTTTCAAGTTTTAATGTCAAAAGTACAGTGAAATGCCTTTCTTGACAGCTCTAAACACAACAATGCAGTAGTCAATATCAATGTAGCACTAAAAATAACATAACGTAGAACAAAAACACATAATAAGAATACCAAGAGAAGTAATAATCTACTACAGGGTCAGTTCAATACCAATTTACAATGTGCAGGGATACTGGAGCGATGGAGGTAGATATGTATAGGGGTAAGGTGACAGGGATACTGGAGTGATGGAGGTAGATATGTATAGGGGTAAGGTGAAGGATACTGGAGTGAGGAGGTAGATATGTATAGGGGTAAGGTGACAGGGATACTGGAGTGATGGAGGTAGATATGTATAGGGGTAAGGGACAGGATACTGAGTGATGGAGGTAGATATGTATAGGGGTAAGGTGACAGGGATACTGGAGTGATGGAGTAGATATGTATAGGGGTAAGGTGACAGGGATACTGGAGTGATGGAGGTAGATATGTATAGGGGTAAGGTGACAGGGATACTGGAGTGATGGAGGTAGATATGTATAGGGGTAAGGTGACAGGATACTGGAGTGATGGAGGTAGATATGTATAGGGGTAAGGTGACAGGATACTGGAGCGATGGAGTAGATATGTATAGGGGTAAGGTGACAGGCATCATGATCTTGCAGCCCTCTGAAAGGGAGGTCGGCAGACTCAATGGACAGAGGCTACTCCTCCCTGTGGTCAGAATGAGTTGGTGCCCTAAAGGGTGGATGGCACTGACTGCCAGAGAAACAATGTCACTGCTACCCTCTAACACTTATGACCCTCCTGTGTCTCTTGTGAGTCCGGGTGATTCATCACTGTGAATTATGCACTGTGTTGTCTCTCTCCTCTCTCGCCTATCAGTCTCTTTCTCTCTTGATCAATTATCACAATGATCACTTCCAAACCTCTGTCGTAATTAATTACAGAGGATGGGGACCAACCAGATGGGGATTTAGGTGAAGGCAAGTCTTAGACCAAATTACCATTCAAAACCAGCTCACCTTTGACGAGATATGATTGATTGTGCTTTCAAATCAAATCAATCAAATCAAATTTCTATTAGCAATACACATGGGTGTAGCAGATGTTAATGCTGCAGACTGTAGCGAAATGCTTGTGCTTCTAGTTCGACATGCAGTAATAACCAAAACAAGTAATCTAACCTAACAAATGTCCACAACTACTACCCTTTATACACACACACAAGTGGTAAAGCGGATAAAAATATGTAACATAAGATATATGAATGGTGGCTGTACAGAAGGCATGGCAAGATGCAAGTAGATGGTAAAGTACCGGATATATTACAATGAGCATGAGTACTGAGGGATATGTAAACATAAATGTGGCCATAGTTAAAGTGGCTAGTGGTACATGTATTACATAAAAGAATTGGCCAAGATGCCAGTAGAATCATAGGAGACAGTATATACATATGAGATGGGATGTAGGGTATTGTAAACATGTTATATTAAGTGGCATTGTTTAAAGTGGCTAGTTGGTACATTTTACAATAATTTCCATCATATTCCATTTTAAGTCGCGGAGTTTGAGTCAGTTATGTTGGCAGTCGGCCGCTAAATGTAGTAGGTGGCGTTTAACAGTTCTGCATGGCCTTGAGATAAAGCTGGTTTTTTCCAGGTCTCTCGGTCCCTGCTTGAATGCACCGGTACTGGACCTCGCCTTCTGGATGATACGGGCTGGGTGAAACAGGCAGGTGGCTTGGGTGGTTTTGGTCCTTTAGAGGTTCTTTATGGGCCTTCCTGTGACACGGGTGGGTAGGTGGTCCCTGAGGGGCAGGGAGATTGCCCCGGTGGTGCGTTTCTGCGACCTCAGTAACCCTCTGGAGAGCCTTACGTTCGTGCGGCGGAGCCAGTTTGCCGTACCAGGCGGTGATACAGCCCGACAGGATGCCTCTCGATTTGTGCATCTGGAAGTCTGTGAGGCTTTTTGGTGTACAAGCCGAGTTCTTCAGCTTCCGGGTTGAAGAGCCGCTGCTGCGCTTCTTCACAACCGCGTCTGTGTGGTGACCAAATTCAGTTGTGTCCGCTGAGGTACACCGAGGAACTTAAAACTTTCCACCTGTCTCCACTACTGATCCCGTGCATGGATAACGGGGGTGCTCCCCGCGTTTCCTGAATCACAATCTCTCCTTTGTTTTTGCTTGACGTTGAGGGTGAGTTATTTTCCTGCCACCACACTCGAGGCCCTCACCTCCTCCCTGTAGTGGCCGTCTCGTCGTTGTTGAATCACAAGCCTACCACATGTAAGTGTCATCGCGCAAACTGGTGTTGAGTTGGAGGCGTGAATGGCCACGAGTGATGGGGTGACGGGAGTACAGGAGAGGCTTCAGAACGCACCTTGCTGGGGCCCAGATGTTGAGGCATCAGCGGCAAGGTGGAGTTTGCTTACCTACCCTCACCCACCTGGGCGGCGGCCCGTCAGGAAGTCAGCGAAGTTGCACAGGGGTCGGACCAGCGCGATCTCGAGCGTTGATCGAACGGTTTTGGCAGGTACTATGCTGTTAAAAGGCTGAGCTGTAATCGAATGAAACAGATTCTATAATGGAGTATTCCTCTTGTCAGATGGGTTAGAAGCAGTGTAGCAGTTGGTGGTTGCGATTGCCGGTCGATTCTGTGCGAACTATGGGTCGTAAGCAATGGAGTGGGTCTAGGGTGCCGGGTACGTATAGGGTGGAGGTGATCATGGTCCTTTGACTAGTCTCTCAAAGCACCTTCATGATGAACGCAAGTGAGTGCTACGGGGCGGTAGTCGTTTAAGCTCAGTTACCTTAGCCCTTTCTTGGAACGAGCGAACAAATTGGTTTGTGGCCTCTCTGAACGCATTGTGGGCAACCAGCAACTGGCGATAAGGATTGATTGAATGATTGTCCGTAACCGCCCAGCCCAGCCTGCGTCTGCGCCATGCCGCTGAGGACGCGGCTGGGAACTGCCGTCTGCGGCCTGCCAGCCTTGCGAGGTAACACGTTTAATTCACTTGTTAAGGGTGTCACAGCTGAGTTGAGCTGGAGCATTGGTGTAACTGTAGTATTTGTTTAAGCCCAGTTATTAACTGCTCTCACAGTGTTTAACGTTGAATCCATTGTTATGAATCTCAGTGGCCTCCCTACGAGCACATGTTCAGTCTCTGTCATGAGCCTCGTTTTTCCACTGAACTGCTCAAATCTGTCTGTGTGCCGTATGGACAGATTATGAAATGTATGACATGTGATAATGGCAGATCATTTGCATGATTGCAAACTTCAACTGCGCCTTTCTCCATAGATGAATTCTTCAGTATGCATCTGCTTTTGTTGACCTGGTTGTTGTGACCATGTGTGTCCTCAGGTGAGAAGATGACTCTGAGTATCTCTGTCCTGCTGTCTCTGACTGTGTTCCTGCTGGTCATCGTTGAGCTCATCCCCTCCACCTCCAGTGCTGTGCCGCTCATCGGGAAGTACATGCTCTTCACCATGGTCTTCGTCATTGCCTCCATTATCATCACTGTCATCGTCATCAACACCCACCACCGCTCCCCCAGCACTCACACCATGTCCCCCTGGGTTCGCAAGGTGGGCAAAGCTGGCACATTTCTACCAATGATTTTTTTTTTTTATATCTAAAAATAATTTCGTTTTTATAGCATAGTGCTTTACTTACAGGGCTCCCAAGTGGTGCAGCGGTCTAAGGCACTGCATCTCAGTGCAAGAGGCGTCACTACAGTCCCTGGTTTGAATCCAGGCTGTATCACATCCAGCCGTGATTGGGAGTTCCATAGGGCGGCGCACAATTGGCCCAGCGTCGTCCGGGTTTGGCCGGGGTCATTGTAAATAAKAATTTGTTCTTAACTGACYTGCCTAGTTAAATAAAGGTTAAATAAAAAAATATTTGGATTGTAAATGACAAGGCATAAGATGACTTGTGCACTCTGGTTTGTGAATGTTATGAGTGTGTGACAGTTTAGAAATGTATGTCTTAACAAATCGTTCATGAAATAACATGACAGATAGTGTGGTATCAGTGGAGAACAGCTCATAATAATGGCCGGAACGGTGCACATGGAATGGCATCAAACACCTGGAAACCATGTGTTTAGTGTATTTGATACCATTCCACTGATTCCACTTCAGTCATTACCACGAGCCCATTCTCCCCAATTAAGGTGCCACCAACCTCCTGTGAGTGATGTAAAGTCTACTTAATAGTAGAGATCTCAATATTCTTTTTGCCCTGTTAATGTCTTGCCCAGTACTGCCATCTAGTGACAGAAAATAGATGATTGCACTTTACTATATTACTGCTTTTTAAGCCTACTTTTGTGATTCAGGAGCTAGAAAGTATCTGAATTAATATGTTCATCAATTAGCCTTTTATCTCATTGTATGCATTTTACCARTCTATTTATTACTGTCTGTTATTACACAAAGTTGTAAAAGCTGCTACTGTCTGTTATCATCTATGCATAGTCACTTTAATAAGTAACCAGTGCCCCTGCACATTGAGTCTGTACCGGTACCCCCCTGTATATAGTCTCGCTATTGTTATTTTACTGCTGCTCTTTAATTACAWGTTACTTTTATTTATTATTCTTATCTGTAGTTTTTAAAACTGCATTGTTGGTTAGGGGCTTGTAAGTAAGCATTTCACTGTAAGGWTACCTGTTGTATTCGGCGCATGCGACTAATAACATTTGATTAATTCATTCCTTTCATATTTTTTGCTTCCTAGATTTTCATTGACACAATTCCCAACCTCATGTTCTTCTCAACAATGAAGCGTCCTGCAAAGGAGAGACAGGATAAAAACATCTATGGTGCTGACTTTGACATCTCAGACATCTCAGGCAAGCCCACCCCTACTGCAGTCACCTACCAGTCCCCYATGACCAAGAACCCAGATGTACGCAGTGCTATTGAGGGGGTKAARTACATYGCTGAGACCATGAAATCTGATGAGGAGTCCAACAGTGTAAGACTATGGAATTCATTGCCGTCCTTCCCACAGTTTGTTCCTTAAAGATCTCAGATTTAGTGTTTCTAACTGCTCTCCTCTTTTCCCAGGCTGCTGAAGAGTGGAAGNGGGCTTGTAAGTAAGCATTTCACTGTAAGGTTACCTGTTGTATTCGGCGCATGCGACTAATAACATTTGATTAATTCATTCCTTTCATATTTTTTGCTTCCTAGATTTTCATTGACACAATTCCCAACCTCATGTTCTTCTCAACAATGAAGCGTCCTGCAAAGGAGAGACAGGATAAAAACATCTATGGTGCTGACTTTGACATCTCAGACATCTCAGGCAAGCCCACCCCTACTGCAGTCACCTACCAGTCCCCYATGACCAAGAACCCAGATGTACGCAGTGCTATTGAGGGGGTKAARTACATYGCTGAGACCATGAAATCTGATGAGGAGTCCAACAGTGTAAGACTATGGAATTCATTGCCGTCCTTCCCACAGTTTGTTCCTTAAAGATCTCAGATTKAGTGTTTCTAACTGCTCTCCTCTTTTCCCAGGCTGCTGAAGAGTGGAAGTTTGTGGCCATGGTGCTGGATCACATTCTGCTGTGTGTGTTCATGGCGGTGTGTATCATTGGCACCCTAGGAGTGTTCGCAGGCCGTCTCATTGAGCTGAGCATGACACCTTAGARGTCTGCGGGGTGTCCTGAGTAGGTCCAGATGTTTTTATGACCTGACCAGGTAACACTCTGGGCCCTAGTGACTCTTGGCCCTATGACCTTAAAGTCACATATTGCTGTATGAGGACTGTGTTTTTGACCCTCATACATTCATTATTATTGGGTGGTTTGCAATTACTTCAGATCGCTGGGTGCATGCATGTTTATCCATATTTTCACTCGTGTATTATAGAACAGTTGATCTACATTGACCATTCTAATCAAGTTTTTGTAATCAGAATATTTGTTGTYTTTACTCAATATGTTTTGTTATATATTTTCATTAATCTTTAATACAGTATTTAAGTAAAATTGATAGGCCTACTTGACACTGGTTGTCTATTTTCTATGTGTCTTTTTTTCTTTTATTTCACTTTTATTTAACCCGGTAGGCCAGTTGAGAACAAGTTCTCATTTACAACTGCGACCTGGCCAAGATAAAGCAAAGCAGTGCGACACAAACAACAACACAGAGTTACACATGGAATAAACAAATGTACAGTCAACAACACAATAGAAAAAAATCTATATGCAGTGTGTGCAAATGAAGTAAGATTAGGGAGGTAAGGCAATAAATAGGCCGTAGTGGCAAAGTAATTACAAATTAGCAATTAAACACTGGAGTGATAGATGAATGTGCAAGTAGAGATACTGGGGTGCAAAGGAGCAAAAAAATCAAATAACTAACAATACSGGGATGAGGTAGTTGGATGGGCTATTTACAGATGGGCTATGTACAGGTGCAGTGATCTGTGAGCTGCTCTGACAGTTGATGCTTAAAGTTAGTGAGGGAGATATGAGTCTCCAGCTTCAGTGATTTTTGCAATTCGTTCCASTCATTGGCAGCAGAGAACTGGAAGGAAAGGCGGCCAATGAGGAGTTGGCTTTGGGGATGACCAGTGAAATATACCTGCTGGAGCGCGTGCTACGGGTGGGTGCTGCTACGGTGACCAGTGAGCTGAGATAAGGCAGGGCTTAACCTAGCAAAGACTTATAGATGACCTGGAGCCAATGGGTTTTGCGACGAATATGAAGCGAGGGCCAGCCAACGCCAGCATACAGGTCGCAGTGGTGGGTAGTATATGGGGCTTTGGTGACAAAACGGATGGCACTGTGATAGACTGCATCAAATTTGCTGAGTAGAGTGTTGGAGGCTATTTTATAAATGACATCGCTGATGTCAAGGATCGGTAGGATAGTCAGTTTTACGAGGGTATGTTTGGCAGCATGAGTGAAGGAGGCTTTGTTGCGAAATAGGAAGCCGATTCTAAGATTTAATTTTGGATTGGAGATGCTTAATGTGAGTCTGGAAGAGAGTTTACAGTCTAACCAGACACCAAGGTATTTGTAATTGTCCACATATTCTAAGTCAGAACTGTCAGAGTAGTGATGCTGGACGGGCGGGCAGGTGAGGGCAGCCGATCGATTGAAGAGCATGCATTTAGTTTTACTTGCATTTAAGAGCAGTTGGAGGCCACGGAAAGGAGAGTTGTATGGCATTGAAGCTCGTCTGGAGGTAGTTAACACACAGTGTCCAAAGAAGGGCCAGAAGTATACGGAATGGTGTCATCTGCGTAAATGTGGATCAGGAATCACCAGCAGCAAGAGCGACATTGTTGATATATATCAGAGAATAGAGTCGGCCCGAGAATTGAACCCTGTGGCACCCCCGTAGAGACTGCCAGAGGTCCGGACAACCAGGCCCTCCGATTTGACACACTGAACTCTGTCTGATAAGTAGTTGGTGAACCAGGCGAGGAAGTAATTTGAGAAACAAGGCTGTTGAGTCTGCCAATAAGAATGTGGTGATTGACAAGAGTCAAAAGCCTTGGCCAGGTAGATGAATACGGCTGCACAGTATTGTATTTTATCGATGGCGGTTATGATATTGTTTAGGACCTTGAGCGTGGCTGAGGTGCACCCATGACCAGCTCGGAAACCAGATTGCATAGCGGAGAAGGTATGGTGGGATTCGAAATGGTCGGTAATCTGTTTGTTAACTTGGCTTTCGAAGACCTTAGAAAGGCAGGGTAGGATAAGATATAGGTCTGTAACCGTTTGGGTCTAGAGTGTCTCCCCCTTTGAAGAGGGGAATGACCGCGGCTGCGTTCCAATCTTTGGGGATCTCAGATGATACGAAAGAGAGGTTGAACAGGCTAGTAATAGGGGTTGCAACAATTGCGGCGGATCATTTTAGAAAGAGAGGGTCCAGATTGTCTAGCCCAGATGATTTGTAGGGGTCCAGATTTTGCAACTCTTTCAGAACATCAGCTATCTGGATTTGGGTGAAGTAGAAATGGGGGAGGTTTGGGCAAGTTGCTGTGGGGGGTGCAGGGCTGTTGACCGGGGTAGGGGTAGCCAGGTGGAAAGCATGGCCAGCCGTAGAAAAATGCTTATTTAAATTCTCAATTATAGTGGATTTATCGGTGGTGACAGTGTTTCCTAGCCTCAGAGCAGTGGGCAGCTGGGAGGAGGTGCTTTTATTCTCCATGGACTTTACAGTGTCCCAGAACTTTTTGGAGTTTATGCTTCGGGATGCAAATTTCTGTTTGAAAAAGCTAGCCTTTGCTTTCCTAACTGCCTGTGTATATTGGTTCCTAACTTCCCTCAAAAGTTGCATATTGTGGGGGCTATTCGATGCTAATGCAGTACGCCACAGGATGTTTTTGTGCTGGTCAAGGGCAGTCAGGTCTAGAGATAACCAAGGGCTATATCTGTTCCTGGTTCTAAATTTCTGAATGGGGCATGCTTATTTAAGATGGTGAGGAAAGCACTTTTAAAGAATAACCAGGCATCCTCTACTGACGGAATGAGTTCAATATCCTTCCAGGATACCCGGGCCAGGTCGATAGAAAGGCCTGCTCGTTGAAGTGTTTTAGGGAGTGTTTGACAGTGATGAGGGAACGTTTGACAGTCTACTAGCTAGTAAGGATATTGTGCAATCAAAGTAAATAATATTTGAACCAGTGAGATAATAATCAATCCATAAATGGCAACATTTACTAAAAAGCACTGCATGTGAAACTTTGTGGAACGTTGAGATCCTGAACACTACAATAGACTGAATTTTGACCATGTGAGAGGCCCATGTGCAACATTCCTATAGAGATAGATAGAAGACTCTAGTACCCRAAGGCCGTTTTAGCATGKGCAGTCCCATAGAGGACTTTCACCACTTTAAAGTAGTCAACTGACACTTCATATGGGTTAAGGAAGGATCACATAATTCCATCCAGGTCCCCGAGGGATCATCCAATGCAGTCTAGGTGGCAGCGTGCACCCTTCCAGTTTGTTTGCCAACTCAAAGAAGTAGTAGAAGAAGAAAATGGACTACTTCAAAATCAGAGGCGTCTGGTGGGAGGAGCTATATTGGCTCATTGCAATAGCGGGAATGGAATAAAAGGAACTGAGTCAAGCATGTGGTTTCCATTCATTTGATGTGTTTGATACCATTCCATTGAGGAAACTTTTTTTTAAAGATGCTACATAAAATTACCACCCATCTTGGGAGAGCAGCGATGATGAGCAATTCACTACCCTGTCATGCAGTGTGTTGTAATGGAGACAGTGTCTCCTAACTAGCAAGAAGTAATTGATGTCTAATTGTTGTCTTGGTTTACTTGGTTTACTTATAAGGGCTCCCGAGTGGTGCAGCTGTCTAAGGCACTGCATCGCAGTGCTAGAGGCGTCCCTACAGACCCCGGTTTTATCCCAGGCTGTATCACAACTGGCCGTGATCGGGAGTCCCATAGGTCGGCGCACAATTGGCCCAGCGTAGTCCGGCTTAGGGGAGGGTTTTGCTGGGGTAGGCAGTCATTGTAAATAAGAATTTGTTCTTGACTGACTTGCCTAGTTAAATAAAGGTTAAATAAAAAATACAAAAATACATTCCAGCCACTAAAATGAGCCCGTTCTCCTATAGCTCCTCCCACCATCCTTCTCTGTTCAAAATGGAGGTGTCCTCAGTGGCGCTGCTCGTGCTCTAACAGACGTCTTAATAGGACAGATACAAYGATGCGATGTCTATCTAAGTCTATGAACATTCCTGCAATATATTTTTTCTATCGTTCACTAACTCGTACAGTAGGTGGCAGCAATACACTTTATAGGTTGAAGTCTGCTAATAAACCTCGAAGAAGAAGATTCGCCAACAATAAGGGGTTTCGATTAATCTGTCCCGGGTGACCAAAGGTAGGAAATTGATTGCGTTTGTTTTGAAACCGGGCTGCCTCCCGGGCGTGAGCCAGGTGCCCCGTTCAAAGCCCACTGCGTAGTCGCTTAAAAAAAACGTTAAGTGACGTAATTAAGCATGTGGAAATTAGTAGGATTCGGTGTTTTCACATGCGAAAGTGATTGCTTTTGATAAAAAAACGCTTTATCTGCCTTCCCAATGAAGACTAGTTTGAAAATGCTAAGAGATGTTGTATGATTCTGGACGATCCACCGTGCTGTCTTGTGGACAACATGGCCGAGTGGCGCAGATTACTGTTCTATTTGAAAAGTGCGGTCCTCCCTCACCGCTTTTGCCCATTCACGTCACGGGCCAGAGTCYGGTGCCCCACGGTTCAGCATAATCGAATTGACTCATTGGTCCCTTCCGCCCCATGTCATTTGATTGGTGAAGTAGTTTGCACTGCAGTCACGAGGAATGTAGCAACATGAACTGTCAGACACAGACGGTGCACTTGACATGGAGAGGTATCGGTAAGCTGTCTTCTTTTTTCTTTTGGGAACTTGGAGTAGACTAGACAAAATAGCACCCGGTACATTCATTGCCTTTGGCAAACTAGCATGTCACCTATCTATAAATATCGCGCATACTATATGGATAGAGCAAGGTTAATTGGCTGTCTATAGCTAACGTTAGGTAATTTAGATAATGGGCATTTCCATGTAAAACGCCCCATGATTCACGAGCACTAACGAAGTTCATAAGAGCACATTATATTTGGTGTCAAATGAATGCTAAGAGTCTATATTGTAATGAAACAGCAGGGARCAGGCCTCGAACCCTCGACCTTCTTGCCCGAAGTCCAGTGCGCTTTCGACTGTCGATTTCCGCGCATATAAACCCAGGTCGTTACAATATATATATATATTTTCTACGAAATGCGTCATTCTGTTACCAAATAKGTAAGTGACCAATAAATCAGTAACCGGATGACTGCAACTTAATTGTCTACTATGGGAACTCCTAGTAGTCACAACTCTGTTGGGTCACCTTCTACTGTAACGTTACTGTCATAGTTATGTTCATAACTGTTTTCTTTGTCTTTCGTGTGGTGGTCAACGCAGATGTGTGAAACAAGTCTTAACTGTCTGTCGCTGTCTTCCTCTTGCTCTCTCATCCTGTTTGTCTCTGTCTGTCTTTCTTCTCTCTCCAGTTAATGTCATCTCTCGCAGCTCTTATGGAGACCTACCCATGAGCCCCCTCTATCCATTTACTGTAACCAGCTTTCCCACCCTCTGAGAACTGACTGACACCCCGGGTGTCCATGGACGTTGGAATATAGTTGAAATTTGGTCAATCCAAATCTGAACCAATCATAGACGTCTGTTTCACAAGTTTGGACAGTACAGTGAATACAACTAGAGTAGAATGTAGGTCAGTATGTAGAGTTCAGTATAGTACAGTAGAGCCCACTAGAGTACAGTATAATTTACTGTAATGAACTACTGTGCTGTACTGTGATGTCCGAACTTGTGAAACAGATGTCTATGCTTGATCCAGACCATCCAAATTTGGTTTTGTTTTGGAGCGGAGCTCATTAGAAGTGTCAGTGTGCGAATCCTCATACTAACATACTTAATAGTATGCAAAAAAAATTAAATAGTACTCAATGCGTCATATATTGTGAGATTGCGTTGACACGTGCCATTCGTTAATTTTGGTACAGCGTGTCAATTCATCTGATTATCAGCTGTTGTCAAAGACGAGTGAATTGTACTAGATCAAATGTAGAAATGAGTGTGCAGTTTAAGTATGTAGTATGCTTGTATGGGTATTTTGACAGGGYTAGTGTGTAGAGTAATACCCAAACATGCAAAGGAGGATTTACACTACCGTTCAAAAGTTTGGGGTCACTTACGGACGCCTCACAAGTCCTCAACTGGCAGCTTCATTAAATAGTACCCGCAAAACACCAGTCTCAACGTCAACAGTGAAGAGGCGACTCTAGGATGCTGGCCTTCTAGACAGAGTTYCTCTGTCCAGTGTCTGTGTTCTTTTGCCCATCTTAATCTTTTCTTTTCATTGGCCAGTCTGAGATGTCTTTTTCTTTGCAACTCTGCCTAGAAGGCCAGTATCCCGGAGTCATCTCTTCATTGTTGTCGTTGAAACTGGTGTTTTGCGGGTCATATTTAATGAAGCTGCCAGTTGAGGACTTGTGAGGCGTCTGTTTCTCAAAACTAGACACTTTAATGTACTTGTCCTCTTGCTCAGTTGTGCACCGGGGCCTCCCACTCTTTTCTTGTCTGGTTAGCGCCAGTTTGCGCTGTTCTGTGAAGGAAGTAGTACACAGCGTTGTACGAGATCTTCAGTTCTTGGCAAATTCTCGCATGGAATAGCTTTTCATCAGAACAAGAATAGACTGACGAGTTTCAGAAGAAAATACTTTTTTCTGGCCATGTTGAGCCTGTAATCGAACCCACAAATGCTGATGCTCCAGATACTCAACTGCCTTAAAGAAGGCCAGTTTTATTGCATCTTTAATCAGAACAACAGTTTTCAGCTGTGCTAACATAATTGCAAAAGGGTTTTCTAATGATCAATTAGACTTTTAAAATGATCAACTAACACAACGTGACATTGGAACACAGGAGTGATGGTTGCTGATAATAGGCCTCTATGTAGATATTCCATAAAAAATCWGCCATTTCCAGCTACAATACTCATTTACAACATGAACAATGTCTACACTGTATTTCTGATTATTTTGATGTTATTTTAATGGACTAAACAAATAGCTTTTTTTTATTTAAACAAGGACAKTTCTAAGTGACCCCAAACCTTTGAATGGTAGTGTACACATTTTCGACCTTTGTGTACCTGTTCAGGATACATTGCCATGAAGCGAATTACATTAAACTTGATACATTTCTCTATAGTACAGATCAGAGACCCATGGTGTCATTCTGTTACCATCATTCTGTTACCGGGTGTTTATCCACTTCACTTACTGCRGTTCAATAACCAGAWKWTATGTTTTCAAACTCAAGGTGTCATATACGGTAGCTGACACCCCATTCTTTCTGCAGACATCTTTGAATCTTAATTCCGAGTACATATTTAACCAACTTATTGGAAAACGTGGTCACACAAAACTGAGGGAGATGTTACAGTTATTCTGTTACTAAACTTTACATATTGCGCTGTTCTTCAAGTAAATGTTGTTTTCAAAAATCTGTGGAAATTGTTAAAAGTAGGCCTAGTCCTCGAGTTGTATGGTTTGTTTAACTTTGCAATCAAAGTTTTTTTCTTTGGCATACTTTTAAAGTAAAAATCAGTCTGTTACCATGGAATTGCCCTTATCCCAGGGCATAAAATTAACACCTGCCACCCGCCAAATGCAGTTTGATTTAGGTAGTGGTGGGTAARAATGTCTATTTCACCAGCCACATTGGYGGGTGGTCAATTTGCAGGGCTCTACAGTGAATTACATTTCTGAATAAAAATAGTTAAGGCAAGTTGAGCACATGTGAGTTGCAACTTATTGTAGAAAAATGCTGCAATAGCTGTTTTCAAAGTATGTCTTCTGTTTTGATTCAGAGATGCTAATCGCATAAAGAAATACAAATTCTATATCCCACATCACGCACCAACACTGCCTGGCAGGAGAGCTGTACGCTCTGAGTGAAGTRCTGATAGATTCATTTTTGGAGGCGCTGCGCAGAGGCATAAAAGTTGTTGGTCTAATTTAGTCTAAAGTCTACAAAGTGAGACTTTGTACTCGCTTCTTGGCTATTTAGATTGTTTTGTTCACAAGCTCTGTTATTTTTAAATGTTAGTTTGAGTCTGCTGCTTCAGCTGATAGTGAAGAGATGCCCAAATCGCACACACTGACCCATCAAACTACTTGAGTGACCCTGTTACCTTGGTAACCTCTTGTCATTAAAGGGGCAGYTGAACATTTTGTATCTGATATTTTGRTTAAAAGACTCGGGTCACAAAAAATGTAATTCAATTTAGCAACATACCACATTATTTCTTACTAATAATACATTTCTTGCTTTTAGAAACATTACAAGGCATGGTCATCCATTTTGTTTTTATGTAATTATGGCGAGAGAGCGAGAGAATACTTAAGTTCACACAGGACACCAGATAAGACAGGAGAATCTCACCAGATAGGACAGACTGACCCTAGCCCCCGGCAAATAAATTATTGCAGCATAGATACTGGAGGCTGAGAGGGTCAGGGGACTCTGGCCCTGTCTGACGATAGCCCCGGAAAGGGCCAACCAGGCAGGATATAACCCCACCCACTTCGCCAAGGCACAGCCCCCACACCACTAGAGGGATATCAATAGACCACCAACTTACTACCCTGAGACAAGGCTGAGTATAGCCTACGAAGATCTCTTCCATCGCACAATCCCGAGGGGGGCGCAAAACCGGACAGAAAGATCACATCAGTAGCTCAACTCACTCAAGTCGAGTATAGCAAAAAAAAGCCTGGTACAACGTGACACAACCCTCCGAGGGACGACATGGGAGAGCACTAGTAAGCCAGTGACTCAGCCCCCGTAATAGGCTTAAAGGCAGAGAATCSCAGTGGCGMGAGGGGAGCCAGCCAGGCAGAGACAGCAAGGGCGGTTCATCACTCCAGTGCCTTGCCCTTCACCTTCGCCAACCCAGGGCYAGACTACACTCAATCATAGGACCTACTCAGTAAAGACTTAAAGGTCAAGAGAGTCTGCGTCTCTCACATGGATAGGTAGACCATTCCATAAAAATGTAGTTCTATAGGAGAAAGCCCTGCCTTCAGCTGTTTKCTTAGAAATTCTAGGGACAATAAGRGGGCCTGTGTCTTGTGACCATAGCGTACAAGTAGGGACACTAAGTATGTGGACACCCCTTCAAATTGGTGGATTCGGCTATTTCAGCTACACCCGTTGCTGACCAGTGAATAAAATCGAGCACACAGCCATGCATTCACCATAGACAAACATTGGCAGTAGAATGGCTCRTACTAAAGAGCTCAGTGACTTGCAACGTGGCACTGTCATAGGATGCCACCTTTCCAATAAGTCAGTTCATCAAATTTCTAACCTGCTAGAGCTGCCCCGGTCAACTGTTTATGCCGTTACTGTGAAATGGAAACGTCTAGGATCAACAACAGCTCAACCGTGAAGTGGTAGGCCACACAAGCTCACAGAATGGGACTGCCAAGTGATGAAGCGCATCGCGYGTAAACATCATCTGTCCTCAGTTCCAACGCTCACCGCCGAGTTCCAAACTGCCTCTGGAAGCAATGTTGTTCGATGGGAGCTTCATGAAATGTGTTYCCATGGCCGAGCAGCCACACACAAGCCTAAGGTCACCAAGCGCAATGCCAAGCGTCAGCTGGAGTAGTGTAGAGGTCACCCCGTGCACAAAGCGAGGTCCATACAGAAGTTGTTTGTCGAGATCGATGTGGAAGGACTTGACTGGCCTGCACAGAGCCCTGACCTCAACCCCATCGAACACCTTTGGGATGAGTTGGAACACCGACTGCGAGCCAGGCCTAATCACCCAACAACAATGACGGGTAGGCCGTCATTGTAAATAAGAATTTGTTCTTAACTGACTTCCCTAGTTAAATAAATGTTCAATAAAATAAATAAAAATAAAACCTCGCTAATGCTCATTGTTGCGTGGACTTGCTTCCATTCAGCCATCTTCCAACATCTAGTGGAAAGCCTTCCCAGAAGAGTGGAGGCTGTTATAAGAGCAAAAGGGGGGGACCAACTCCATATTAATGCCCATGACTTTGGAATGAGATGTTCGAGCAGGTGTCCACGTACTGTTTGGTCACGTAGTGTATGTACAGCAGGACCAAATTGGAGACATTGGTAGGAGAAAGTCCAGTAAAACCTTGGAATCAGCCCTAGCCTTAACAGGAAGCCAGTGTAGATAGGCTAGCGCTGGAGTAATATGGTCTAGTTGTCTGGTTCTAGTCAATTGTAGCAGCTGTGTTTAGCACTAACTGAAGTTTATTTAGTGCTTCATCCGGGTAGCCGGAAAGAAGAGCATTGCAGTAGTCTAATCTAGAAGTGACAAAAGCATGGATTCGTTTTTCGGCCTAATTTTTGGACAAAAAGTTTCAGATGTTTTAATGTTACGAAGATGGAAAAATGCTGCCCTTGAAATATTCTTTATATGTTTGTCAAAAGAGATCAGGGTCCAGAATGACGCAGAGGTCCTTCACAGTTTTTTTTAAAATATTTGAGACGGCTTTTGCAACCATAAACAGCAGATCTCTTTGTTTTTTGGGACCTAAAACTAGCATCGCTGTTTTGTCCGATTTGTTTAAAAGTAGCTTACACTGTCAGAAGGTTGCATTAGGCTACAAAGTAACTACTAGCTAACTGGTAGACTGTGGGTTGCATTTGGTGTGTGTTTACCAGTTACCCATCTAACTTCTACCTAGTATTTACATGGTAGTTACATATGWTGTCAAAGTCATTGGAATCACATTTTCTGGATGTCGTCAGTGGATAAATGTAGACTTTGTTATTTAGCTATCTTAGTGTTCAGTTTTGAGGAACATGCGTGTGMAAAAACTACTAAATTGTTTTATTTCTACAGACTTTTTTCCCAGAAATGTTTCAATTGTGTAAGACATTGTCATTACTSCTGTTTTTAGGGACTCTAAATTGAAATCGTAGTAGTTGACTGACCTCCATGTATTTTCTGTTTTCAGTGACTGGTAGTGACATCAGCAACCCCRTCAGCGTGGCCAGCCACGAGAGCTGCTATCTGAGGACTTAAGCCACCACCGCCACTATGAAGGTCCCTGCCACCCTCAATATTTCATATGGGGACATGGATCCCTCTGACACCCCTCCCACCATGTCCATTGACAAGCTCTTCCCAGCACTCCTGGAGTGTTTTGGGATCATCTTGTGTGGCTACATTGCTGGGCGTGCAAACATCATCACATCCACACAGGGCAAAGGATTGGGGAACTTTGTGTCCAAGTTTGCCCTCCCAGCATTGCTCTTTAAGAACATGGTACTGTTGGACTTTGGCAATGTCATCTGGCCATTTCTGTGGAGTATTCTCATCGCCAAAGTGTCTGTGTTTTTCATTGTGTGTGTGATTACACTTCTGGTTGCCAGTCCTGACACTCGCTTCAGCAAAGCTGGTCTCTTCTCAATCTTTGCTACTCAAAGCAACGACTTTGCTTTGGGATATCCTATTGGTGAGTCTTGTGTTCTTCTTCTTTCCATCCTTTCAGTTTCACTCCACTTGATGACGGAAAAAGGAAACCGCACACTGCTCTTGATAGTAACACTGATCTTTAATAAGCTTACGTATCGGTGCGTCATTTTATTAAAGATCAGTGTTACTATCGAGAGCAGTGTGCGGTTTCCTTTTTCCTTCATCTTGTTCAACTGTTACCATGCACCTGCAGAAAAGATTGCTCAGATKTGCGAGTGCCTTTTGAGTTTCACTCCACTTAAAATTTGAGAGCCTCCTCCTTGCAGAACCTCAGAACAAAGGAAATTGATGTCTTTTATACTATAAATCTTATTTGGTTGGTTTGTGACACAGATTTTGATTCASTCTGCTCTCCTCCCTAAAATATACCTTCCTAAACTGTACCTATTTTTTTTTGTTTTCTTCTTCACAGTTGAGGCCTTGTATAAGAACACCCACCCAGAGTACCTACAGTACATCTACCTGGTGGCCCCAGTGTCTCTCATGCTTCTCAACCCAATTGGCTTTGCCTTCTGTGAGATCCAGAAGTGGAGGGACCAGAGAGACCGGCAGCAGAACAAACTCCAGATAGTGGGTGTGGTCATCCTTCAGGTTCTGAAGAACCCCATCGTCTTCATGGTTGTTATTGGCATTATCTTCCACTTCATCCTGGCCCAGAAGATCCCTGCTTTCATGGAGCAGTTTGTGGACGGCCTGGCTAACTCTTTTGGAGGAGCGGCCCTGTTCTACTTGGGCCTCTCCATGGTGGGCCAGTTGGGAAAGCTCACCAGGTCTACTGTTGTAGCCCTGATCCTGCTCATCACTGCAAAGCTGTGAGTGTTTTTGGGTGGAATTAGGAGGGATTGTTTGAGTTTGAAAATGTTAGGGTAGATTATTACATGTGTACAGTATAATGTTTTTTTTTTTTTTTACCTAATCCTGACTTAAGCATACATGAACTGTGATACAATTTAATATTCATATAGGCCTGCAGTTCATCCTGTTCTTAAAGGGTTAGTTGTAATTATACATTGTCAGGACCWAAGACCACACCTGCTTGTTATTACATTTTGTGTTGGTGTAATGCCATGCAGGTCTGGGCCTGTCGGAGAGCTGACAACATGTTATTGACTCAGAACTAACTGTAGATCCATATAGGTCTGTCACACACAAGGGAACCGTAGGCTCAGGACTGCCATTGTATTGTGTATTACCAACGTTCTTCAATGCTGGCACCCACCCACATTTCAGTGTTTTGACCTGCAGAATGTTATTGTCAAGGGTTAGGAGAAGAAATAAAGTCTCTTCCTTCTCACCTGACGATTCATTGTGAAGGAATCCAGCATTTCTCTTGTAAACTTTAGAAACATTCAACTTTAAAKAGCGTGTTTTTTTTTGTGTGTTTTTTTCTGGAGGTTGGTGATGCCGTTGATCTGTCGAGAAATGGTGGAGCTACTGTATGCCRACCACACCAACTCTGGTCTCAACCAATCCAGTCTCTCCAACTATGCCTTCCTCTATGGAGTCTTCCCTACCGCCCCCAGTGTGGCCATCTATGCTGCTCACTATAACATGGAGCTACAAGTTGTAAGTCATCAACCTTCTCTTGTATGGATAGAAATTAGGGATGCGCCGATATGACATTTTTGACCGATATCCAATATTTTCCTTGCCCCCAAAACAACGATACCGATATTTYTTTTTAAATGGTGGCCTTTTAAGCATTCTAGTACAGTTAAATAGTTGAAACACACACACTGACCAAAAAGTTATTTTGTTGGCATTTACGTATGTCCCCATTACCAGTAAAACGTAATCAAAACCTATTTCTTTCACTTATTTGCTGTGCTGTTTTGTTGTTCGGTCTCAACCAGGATTTCATCATACATGTCAAGCAGTGAAGTTCCAGCTCTGTCTGTCCGTGGCRCCTCTTCCTTGGTGCGCACTGTCACTGTGTCCGTTTCCATCTTGTCCAACTGTGTCTGGAACATTTCACGTAAACCCTGTTTCTTGTCTGCATCGAAGTAGCGGTCCTTATACCTAGCATCGCGCATGGTGGAGACACAGTAGAGGCTCAGAGAGAATGTTACCGAATCGCTTGTTCACAGCCTCAAGTAGAGTACTTTTCCAAGTTAACCCCACAGTCTGTGTCGGCATTTTTGTTGAGCAGGCGTTTCAATGCCATGACAGAGGGTATAATGTCTGCTGCAGACACAGTTTGATTAGCTTATTTCTCCAGTCAGTTGTTCGAATGGATCTAGGAGTGTTCAAGTTTCAAACATGTTCTCAAATGCCATTGAAATGGCAGCAGCGGTATGAGAACAAACACATTCTTGAGCATGCAATATGGCTTTCCTCAGTACGAGGTCCTCGTTGACCCACTGTGCTGTCAGACTCAATGCTCATGGGGCTGATATCGCTGGTCCAAATGCCAGTCATGAAGCTAATAGCAGTGATGCCCATAGCAAGTAGCTCATAGATGTGAGTTTCAACAATACTGTGTAACTCTGGTAGGGCAACATTTGAAAAATAGCGCCTACTTGGTAGTGTTTACTGCTGCTCGATCAGTCGGCGAAAGCCAACATCATCCACGACAGAGATCCGTTAATTGTCAAGGGCAATGAATACCATTATCTTGGCATTTAATGGATTTCGCCATTGAGTTGTCTCGCTGAAATGTTCTTACTCTTTCAAAAGACTGCTCGACTTGTTGACTGCTCGATCCACACAGCAGACATTGTGGGCTAGGTTAGGAATGCTGTGTTGCACAGGTAGTGCTGTTTTATATTATGTCGTGCATCCCTAATAGAAATGTATGCCATAGGAAGACATTGACAGTGTCATAATTGTTTTCTAACAGGTTACCTCGGGGATGGTACTAAGCACATTCCTCTCAGCTCCCATAATGTATGTTTCTGCTTGGTTGCTGACAATACCATGGATGGACCCTAAGCCATTGATGGATTCACTGCAGAATGTCAGCTTTAATGTCAGCATCATCAGCTTAGTTACACTGGTGAGTTGTTGACTGCCTCCCACCATTATGAACGAAGAACTATCATTAACTGTAGTCTTTATCTCCTGACTGGCTTTGTGCTGGTTAGCCTATTTTATTTCAGACAGGGTGGTCGGATTTCAGGAAATTATAAGCCCCAAGCAGGGTGCTGTGTTGATTTGTACTAAAGTTTCTTTGTACCTAATCCCATTTATATTGTGGAATTCGGGGACAGTAGTATTAGGTGATACTGTCTAGGCTGGGCTACATCAATTCTGTATTGAAAAAGGGATACAATGATATTGAAAAGCGCAGGAAGTCTATGAMCAGCAGGGATGGGGATATGACTTGAAACCAAGCAGTTCAAAGTCATCAGAAGGATGTCTGTCTGGTGCCAATGATATGATACGTGAGACTTACTTCCTCCTATAATGTGACCTCAGTTTCACTTCTGTAACGAACCGGGAACACATTGCTAGTAAAAATCTGATGGTGTAAAAAGGACTTTATAAATACATTTGATTTGGGACTGTTTATTTTCTGTTCCTGCTCCCCTTCGGCTGGCCATTTTATTTTTATTTGTTTTCTAGACTGGTCATATGCAGTTTTATTTGTCACATGCGCCATATACAACTGGTGTAGACTTTACTGTGAAATGCTTGCTTAGAATGCAACTGTATACAGGGAGTACCAGTGCCAGGTCAATGTGCAGAGGTATTTGAGGTAAATATGTACATGAAGGCAGGGTAAAATGGCTAGGCATCAGGATGAATAATGAGAGTAAAATAAAGAACAGAGTAGCAGCAGCAAATTGAGTGTGTGTGTTGTCGGTATACATGCACGTGTATATAGTGAATGTGATSGTGTCAGGCATGTGGAGGTCCTGGTCTGGGGTCTTTTTATTTCAGCTGAAACATGGGACCAACAATTTWGAAATGTTGTGTTTAATCTTTTTGGTCTAGGATGCATGTGGTGTTATGATTTGGATTTATGAAATTGCAATTCTGGTTTACATRAAGACGTATGGTTTGTGTAGACGAGCATATCTAGTTTTGAGGTCTTTTTGTTACAGGTTTGGACAGTAACTGTCATGTTCCTGAGTAAGAAATTCAAGAGACTGCCTCACATGTTCACCCTCAACCTGTTCCTGGCACAGGCAAGGCTTTTGAATATCGGTTACTTTTCACAAAAACATTCATCAACTGACGTATTGTATGTTCATGGAATAATGTTGAACATATCATATTGTCCACAGTAGAAAGTTGTAAGTGCAATATCACTGTGTAAAAGTTGTCATTGATTGCTGCTTTCTATTGACGKGTGCCTCTCCGTGCGTCCAGATTCTAGCTTGTGTCGGCATGATCTTGTGGAACTTTGTCGTGCGCCAAGACAGCTTCATTGGACACGTGTTGACATTCACACTGTTGTACGGCTCACTGTACAGTACTTACGTGTGGCCAGGTATGTCCGTCACCCGCACGACCATCAACGTTATACCACCACCATTCTCTCCTACATCATGCTGTTGTGTTGCGTGTTTAACATACTGTGATTCGAAAGGAAAAAGTGAAAGGTGCGGCGTCTAGCGACGATGATGATCTCGAGCTAGAGTGCGCATTGTGGTTTTAGGTCTGATAGCGCTTTCCCTTGTGCTGATGAAGAGCGGTGGTGAGCTGAAGGTTGCGCCAGGCTTCCTGGTGATTRCAGGCTGGGGGTGAGTCATGATTTATTTATTTTTTTCCACTGAAATAATGAAATAGCTGGAAACCAAGGGACCTTTTTTTGTTTGTTGAATCTGCTGCTCAAACATAGTCCTTATCTAATGCCAACAGAGTCCCAGGCCTTGTGGCAGCAGTGCTCCTCCTAACTGGGGAGAGGATGCCTGACACCATCGACTCKGCGTTCTTCTACGGGACGCCCCAGGTGAGACGGACTGGGGAAAGTAGACATTCAGAATCGCCTCTCGTAGAACATGACTTCATCATCCTGACCTCCCGTCTTTTTGACTTGCGCAGAACATCTGCACCTCAGTTGTGCTTGCCTTCAGCATAGTGYTGAGTGGGGGCTCATTGATGGGCCTCAGTCGAGGCACGTGGGATTCGAAGTACCAGGTCCTGGAGAGAGACTCTCTGTTAGGCACTACTGAGGATCTGAGGCCCCAGAGTTGCCCCGATACCCAAACTCTCCCAGATATGTTGGAGCCAGGCAGAACCGGAAGCATCAACCAAGGTATACTTGCGTTAGCAGGATTTATGACATGTATATTACAGTAGACTTGTTAATCAAGTGTGTGATGCTGATCAAATGTATCCTCTGTGCGTGTTGTCAGAGTGCCATATGTGTGACTGTGCGCCGTCCCAGCCCATGCCTGATATGATTGTCAGCACAAACAAAAATGACGCGCTTCTCATCGAGCCAGGTAGTGATTTTAAGAAACCTCCTAACCTACATCCCTCTAGTCTTCATTTCAATTTGTTGTGTCAGATACCTCCTCTTCCTGTAGACAAATGATATCGTTAAACCAAGGGCAAGGAGTTTCCCTGGTCAGGACAGGTGGTCAGACCAGGAAATCCTCCTTGCCCCAGTTATCCCCACACAAATGTCACGCTTAGGTTAAGTGATTCATTTGAAACTATGTCATTAACCTGTGGGTCACTAGCCATGTCTGCTCTGTGTCCTTCCTCAGGTCAGTGTGGGACTGGCTGTGAGTCCACAGGCTGTCTACTGGCCCAGGAAGAGCAGCAGAGGCAGCTAGCAGACAGACAGGTGGCCCGCCACGTGCTCCTATGCCTGCTACTGACCGTCAGCCTATTAGCTGTGAGTGACTCAACATCACACAAAGCTCCCTCAGGATAAGATAAAACCTAATTGGTTGGGATGTTGCTCAAGGGTCAGTCAATGTAGTGATGAAATGTTGTGCTAGAGTATTATGCCATTACCTCACAGCTAGGCCTACCTTATGCAACAAAGCCTGTTGATTTTGTTTTACCCCTGTCCTGCCCTTCAGTGTTTGGGTTAGTATGATGATCCCTGTTGCATGTCTCTCTCCACGTTTTTAGAACCTGTCCAGCTGCCTGTGGTGGCTGTTTAATCAAGTTCCTGGGAGACTCTACTTAGAGCTGCAGTTCTTCTGTGCTGTGGTCAACTATGGACAGGTACAATAGGCCTCCCTGGCCTAGACATAATGGCATTAACAACTRCTCTATTCATTTTAATTGTGGTGTTTACATATGTGTTTTCTGTCCTCAGGGCTTCATCTCATTTGGGATTTTTGGTCTGGACAAACATTTAATAATACTGCCATTTAAAAAGAGGTAAGTGGTTCCCTGACAAGCATTTCATAGGATCTAGTAGTAAGCTGTGTTGAATAAGAAGCCGTGACATGTATTTTTGTCCAGGATGTCCAGTCTGTGGCATAGTATGAAGCCAGAGGAGCAGCCTCAACTGGTTGTGTCTGACGACATCGTGATGACCTGCACTCAATTCACCACGTACCACAAAGAGCAGTGTGTCCGGGACATTGTCCAGAAGAAGAGGTCAGGGGTCTGACTTTGCTTATGATTTGACAGTCTGGCATAGTTTTTGTATACCCATCCCTAATATAAATTATTTTTTTCATGGCTTTTGGTGCATGGGTTGTGTTCTCTCTTGCTTTTGTCTGTGCGCCATCTTCCTCCTGTCTATCGGCTCCCTCCTCCCCCTCTCTTTCTGTCATTCCTATTGGCGTTGGTAGCTGTGGGGAGTGCCTAACTGGCCTGTTGGTGAATCTGTCCTCCGACACACAGGTGTGGGGAGAGGATGGTGGCGGACACTTTTCTTGGCAGTGAGCTGGTGGAGTGGCTGTTGCAGGTGGGTCTGTCACAGGACCGAGGAGAGGCCCTGCTCTACGGTGGCCGACTGCAGCAGGGTGGGGTTCTCCAGCACATCACCCAGGAGTACGGCTTCCAAGATGACGAGCTGCACTACCGCTTCACAGCGTAAGGTGGGCCCTGGGCAGGCCCAGTCTCAAGGGCTCTCCTGAGGCACAGGATGACAGAGGTCGGCTACCTACCAAACCTGAAACCAGGTCTCTACCTACCTAGCAGTAATAACCAATAGAGGTGAATTGAAGAGTGCTGCTTTTTGAAATACTCATACTGTTTTGCACATGGGAAATATGCAGTCATAACAAGCATTGAGCACTTGTTTTTCTTTTGAACTGTCCATTGTAATATGTTTGTGCGGTACTGTATGCATAACGAGATTTAAGTTTGTCAAGGAGGCAGAACTAATAATGAATAATCTTGCAAAATGATGGATGTCAAATATCTTGCATTATCATCAAGTTATACAGACTAGCTTGTATACCCTTGATGACACTCGTATACCATGAGGCTGATTGAACATGTTTTTATTTCGTTCGGATGACAAGAATGGTATTTGTCAATGTGACTTCAGGTATTAAAAATAGAAGCCTGTAATGTTGCTTCAGGTATTAAAAATAGAAGCCTGTAATGTTCCTGTGTATTCTAAAAATCCTTAATTTGGCCATTGTTTAGAACTTGAAAATAGGACACGGCATCTATTTTGAATAATGTAGATGGAATGGTGTCAAATGTTTATGGATGCAGACTTGTCTGCTAAGGCAGAATTGTGTTTTTGGTTTAGACTTGTTTTAATGATTCTTGGCCAAGAAATATATTTCTGATCAGCTATCTTTTGGGATTTTTAAATACACAATWACATTTCAGTTTGTTGGGAGAAAAGGAGTACAATACCAAATGTGCCAGATTAAATGTAATCTGTATKATGTGTTATTTTGGAGCGATGTTACTTTGTCCTTTTAATGGGGTTGTGCTTATTACTGTTGCTAATAAGGTAACTGAGCCATGTATACACCTCGTTTGGCATTATGAATGTTTGAATGATGGTTTGTCAATGTATTTTTTTTATGTCACTTGACCGAGAATATACGGTGTCATGTACTTTGAAGCCAACTAATGCTGCATGTTCCTCTGATTCCCAGCCTGTTCTGAAAAAAACTAAACTATTGCACCTCTGGTTTACGCGATTCCTTTTATACTGGGTTAAAACAGAACTGGTGAATACATGGTGTGGTAACGCGTGGGTGTGGCTCTTTAGGGCTTTTCAGGGTGTTTACAGATGCCTGACGGCAGTGGTGTAATAACATGAACTTGTTCTTTTACTTCAAATAAGCCTATGTAAATCACTCAGTAAACAGCTCAAAGGTCAAACTAAAGGCAACTCTCTCCTCAACTGCTCTASTATTACTGTTTGGTTGAATGTTTTAAAATATAAAACTAGGATTTTAAAGAAAAATGACAGGCTGTAATCATGATCCAGATGTATTAATACTTTTTACTGATGAGCAGCAATTTATGAAACKACCATTTACTGTTACAATGTAGTGAAATGATTGCATAGTGGGGCATGCTGGGGTTTGATCTTGAAACAACCCCTTGTCATTCCAATATGAAAGATCCCACTAAATTTTACTGTACACCCTCAGTTCTTCCTGGCTTGAGGTAGAAAACAGGTGCACAACTGAAGTAGGGTCTTCAATACCACTTGATAAAAGTTTCTCCATCTCAGCCATCTTCTCCTTTTCTAACTCTCTCATATTCTGCAGGATCTTCTTTCCTTTGTCCTAAAAAATAAAATGCTAAATTTAAGACATATTTGCTTAATCTTAAAGGGTTAAGATGTATAGATTAGGAAAAGTTCTGTACCTTGGTGCTGTCAATGATTGCAGCCACCACCTCGTGTTTGATAAACAGTGGATGTTTGCGATCTGGCTTGCTCTGGAAACGAGGTATCTTCTTCACAGGGTCATCAGGGCCATAACAGGGAGAGCTAGTTTGCTTCAACTGTTTAATGTCTTTCACAAAGATGAAAGGTTTGAAAACAGACCTGTTGGGWAAGAAAGGGCCCTTAATATACAGCGATTTGCATAAGCTTCAGCTGGAACAAGGCTAGGTTGAGCGGTGGCCGGCTACCTCTCAGGGTCAGGTGTTCCAGTGATGTAGTGCACCCCTGGCAGGGTGGAGTCTGTTGGTACGACAGACACCATGCTTCCTGTTGTCATGAACATCCCCTCCATGTTGATGCCACTCTCCTTGTCCCTCAGGATTTCCATCATTGTCTCAGCTGTGATGTGTCCTAAATATTCAAAAGTAATTCATTGTAAATGGTTTGTCATCCTATATCAGGGCTCTCAAACCCTGTTCCTGGAGAGCTATGGTCCGGTAGGTTTTCACTACAAGCCTAATTTAGCGCACATGATTCTAATAATTAGCTAGTTGAAAGTTGAATCRGSTTAGTTACAACTGGTGATGGAGCGAAAACCTAAAGGTCGGTAGCTCTCCAGAAAAAAACGGGTTGGACAGCCCTGTCCTCTATGGATTCACTATTCAGTTTTGATTCAAATCTGATCAAACCCATTTTTCTCTACACTTGACACAAACAACTAATCCCTAAAGCAATTGCCTACATTCATCTACACACTTAACTCACCTTTACTTCGCTCKAGTAGGTTCCGTCCTTCGCAGTATCTGCTGCTAGATGCCTCTATTCTGGCTGTAGTCATGAAAGAGTATGTCTCAGCAAAACTGAACGGGGCCTTCCCATCCCACCAGCCATGGCTCTTGGCATACTCCCTCATCCCAGGGTGTTCCTTGTCTATCTTGGTTGTTATGGAGTACTGATTGGAGATATTACGATATCCATCTAGAGGAGGATCAAAAACAACATTCAAAACTGTTATTGCTCTGCAAGTTCACAAGTTGGGCAAACTTAAACASTGATAGCTTATTAAAATGTACCTCCCACTTKCTCTGCTGCCCAGTACTTCCCAGACGTCTCCATCACCCAGGCCTCAGTYCTGTCGGAGATGAGGAAGCTGTTGTGGTAGGTAAAGCCAGACTGGTCCTCCATGCARTTTCCTCCCTGGCCATATTTCTCCAGCAGCTCAGCAATAACATCCACAGCCTTCTGAGCAGTCTCTGCTCTCTCCAGACCAAGTCTGCAAAGACAAATCCATCACATTGATGTGTCCCCATTATTTGCTTTACAGTGCAATGCATTTTTATTTTACAAGCAATAATTAACAAATACCTGAGCAATGCTTAGTTGAAGAATGACAAACTACAGACAGGAACAGATATGTATGATGTATGAATCAGCTGGCAGATATTCACCTGACAAAATCCATGCCAAGAAGGGCCTCCTCGTCCTCAGCACTCTCTCTGCCCCAAACTGCCTCATTTCCGATGCACACCTGATGCTCGTTAGCCCCCATCTCAGCCCCCCACAACCAGGCTGGTCTGCTCAGCACAACCGCATTGGTATGGGCTGCCTGCTCAATTTCGATGTACGTGCACTAGTCCGAGGAGCAAGACCGAAAGGGGACACAGCTGTCATTGTGTACCTACTGAGTGTAAGACAGGTGACATTTTCACATCACTACAATATACATGTTGAAAACATGTACAGAGGAGGTCTTAAAGACTTACTTCAACTTTTTCTCCTGCATTGTAGTCTCTTGCAGGGAAGTAGACCACCTCCTGGACCTCATCACAGGGCCTGTCGGAGTTCTTTCCGAAGACGATGCGCTGTCCCTGGGTGGCAGGGGGCAGAGCCACAAAGGTATCACAGGAAGATGGGTACATTCTGGTGGGCAGAAAGAATTCARCAACCAAACCCAACCCACTGGGCAAATAACGTTATTTCAACCTGGACATTTTGGTCATATTTGGTTGAGACGTTGATCAATAAGATTTGTACATTTATTCACCCACTCAAAAAGACAAGACAGAAGTTTGTTGAATTCCCAATGTGTTACAACTATCCTTTCAACCATCTAAAAGCACAAATTCCAATGGAAAAACAATGTCCRATTTTTGGTTTATTTGTCATCTAAATGTGTTATCACTGCGCTTTCAACCATTTAAAAGCACAACAAAGTTCAAATGGGAATGCAATGTCAGATATTTTCTATTTATACAACTTAATGTAGTCTGGGTAGCCATTTGATTAGCTGTTCAGGAGTATTATGGCTTGGGGGTAGAAGCTATTTAGGAGCCTCTTGGACCTAGACTCGGTGCTCCGGTACCGCTTGCCGTGCGGTAGCAGAGAGAACAGTCTATGACTAGGGTGGCTGGAGTCTTTGACAATTTGACACCGCCTGGTATAGAGGTCCCGGATGGCAGGAAGCTTGGTCCCAGTGATGTACTGGACCGTWCACACTACCTTCTGTAGTGCCTTGTGGTCGGAGGCCGAGCAGTTGCCATACCAGGCAGTGATGCAACCCGTCAGGATGCTCTCGATGGTGCAGCTGTAAAACCTTTTGAGGATCTGACGACCCATGCCAAATCTTTTCAGTCTCCTGAGGGGGAATAGGTTTTGTAGTGCCCTCTTCACGACTGTCTTGGTGTGCTTGGACCATGTTAGTTTGTTGGTGATGTGGACGCCAAGGAACTTGAAGYTCTCAACCTGCTCCACTAYAGGCCCGTCGATGAGAATGGGGGCGTGCTCAGTCCTCCTTTTCCTGTAGTCCACAATCATCTCCTTTGTCTTGATCACGTTGAGGGAGAGGTTGTTGTCCATGCACTACACGGTCAGGTCTCTGACCTCCTCCCTATAAGGCTGTCTCATCGTTGTCGGTGATCAGGTCTACTGTTGCGTCATCAGCAAACTTAATGATGGTGTTGGAGTCGTGCCTGGCCGTGCAGTCATGAGTGAAYAGGGAGTACAGGAGGAGACTGAGCACGCACCCCTGAGTGGCCCACGTGTTGAGGATCAGCGTGGCGGATGTGTTGTTACCTACCCTTACCACCTGGGTGCGGCCCGTCATGAGCTTTGAGGGCACTATGGTGTTGAACGCTGAGCTGTCAATCAATAGCATTCTCATATAGGTGTTCCTTTTGTCCAGGTGTGAAAGGGCAGTGTGGAGTGCAACAGAGATTGCATCATCTGTGGATCTGTTGGTGCGGGATGCAAATTGGTCTAGGGTTTCTGGGATTATGGTGTTGATGTGAGTCATGACCAGCCTTTCAAAGCATTTCATGGCTACAGACGTGAGTGCTACAGGTCGGTAGTCATTTAGGCAGGTTACCTTAGTCCYTGTGCCCAAGAATACTATGGTGGTCTGCTTGAAACATGTTGGTATTACAGACTCAGACAGGGAGAGGTTGAAAATGTCAGTAAAGACACTTGCCAGTTGGTCAGCGCATGCTCGGAGTACACGTCCTGGTAATCCGTCTGGCCCTGCAGCCTTGTAAATGTTGACCTGTTTAAATGTCAGTTGCAGTAGGCTAACCTCAAAATGTGGCCATGGATGTGTTACTCATTTTACGCTTGAATAAATACTGTCACGTTAGTTTAGAAGACAGCCTTAACTGTATTACTAAAGTATTACTGAATTGTGTTTGGTTGACAATGCAGCCAAATATCATAATTTAAAGAGTATCTAATGCTTGGATAGAGCCATTGGCTTAAACTGAGCCACTGGCTTAAACTTATTATTTAACTTTTAGTTTTGGTTTGGTTGGAGATGTAATTATTTATTTTTAAAAATGTATTTAACCTTTATTTAACTAGACAAGTCAGTTAAGAACATATTCTTATTTACAATGATGGCCTCCTGCGGGGAGTCAGTTAAGAACATATTCTTATTTACAATGATGGCCTCCTGCGGGGAMAGGGGCTGGGATTAAATATAAAATATAAAGATGAATCCAATATATATTTGTTAACTTGTCGACAAGTAAATAGGCTATTTACTGTATTRCAAAAGTGGAATTGAATTGTGTTTGGTTGAAAACGCAACAAAATRTCAACATTTGAAGGAGATGTATCTTTGGCTTTAATTCCAGTTTGTCAACAAATTAATAATTGATATGTTGGATTCACGTCTCCATCTCAACCAAGAATCAAAGTTAAAGAATAGGACTAAATCAAATCAAACTTTATTTAAAGTATCCCTTTAAAGATACCAATAAAGTTAGGGTTGGGAATTGCCAGGGACCTCACGATACGATATTATCACGATACGTAGGTGCCAATATGTATTGGGATTCTCACGATTCTTTATGTATTGCGATTCGATACTGTGATTTTATTGCAATTCATTATTCCAAACATATTGCTCACTATACAGTATGTCTGCTGCAGRGGGACAAGAAAGCCCTAGAAAACGAGTTTAGATCAGTCATGGAAATAAAAGTGCTTAAAACAAATTGACTCCCTATTTAAAAAGAAGATGGAGAACAAGCTATGAAGGGGAAAATACTGGAGTTTTGGTGCAGGTACAGCCAACAAGCAACAAGCACAAAATTAATATTGCGGATATGTAACTGTATCGATTTTTTTCCCAATCACTAAATAAAGAGCATACTTGTAGATCAACTCTCCAATCTACAGTAGGAGGTGTTGCCCACTAAAACGGTGGATATAATGTTGAATATCTGACGTTGTTTAAAAGGTACAAATTGAACATATTTTATATGTGTCTATGTTGAAAATGTGTTGAAATGATGACATAATCCTGTGGTTGAAATTTCACCCACAAAACAACAGTTTACATTAATGACATTTAGATTCCACGTCACAATACGTTGACAAATTCCGTTGAGATAACTGATTCAACCAGTTTGTGCCCAGTGGGAAGCTACTGTGACAGAAGGCTATTTACAAAGAACACACTATGATAAAATACACAGAAATGGTTGATGATTTTACWACATGAACACACAAACAAAGCACTTGAACATGCACTGGACATTGCCTGTCTAATGTACCATCTGAAATAATCTGCTGATTTCAGCTAGGCATGTTAACATTACCTGTYACCGCAGCCAAGTACCGGATCACAMATTGTAGCCGACAACTTAATTTTTGTACGTGTCCCCCTGATTCATTAAACTATAAACTTTCGTCCTTACTTTCACTTTTATTTCAATCTTTACMAGATTTCACAAGTGCGCACAATGAATGTTGTGACTGCCTCACTGTACGTCAGAGGTCACGCACGCAGAGAGCTGACTCGGAAGAAGATTTTAATGACCTTGTTTTGGGTGTTTCCACTAGTTACCACAGCCACAAATTGGTTTTATCGTAAAAATTAATGAAAACAAAAATGAGCTTTTTGGTGTTAATTTATGGTTAGGCATAAGATCAACAGGGGGGTTAATATTAGGGTTAACGTTAAGTTTAAATCACATTTTAAGAAKAATAAATTCTACAAATATGCGGGGTTTATCACTTTGTGGCTGTGGTAACTAGTAACGACAGTTTTGTTTTTGTCAGAACGAGTTTGACAACATTTCGCATTTAATCCCCTAGCTAGCTAGCTAACTAATATTCTTCAATCATGGGGAAGTCTTTTGCTAATTTTATGTGCAAGAAAGATTTTCACCCTGCATCTAAGTCAAATATAAAAAAGGTAAGTGGCAAATCTTTGGTATAGATTTGCTCACCAGGAAGTAACTAGCTTGGTTAGCTAACTGACGCATATAACCTAATTTGGATTTAGCCAGCTAACAGTTATCTAGCTAGCTGAAGAAAATGTATTTCCAATTTGAACGTATCACCTCTAGATGTAATTTAGTTATGAGAAGAATGATCCCTAGCTAGCTATTATAGGCGTATATGTTCGTTAAATCAGTCAGCTAACATTGGCAAGCCAGTATGAAGCTAGCTAGCTAACAAATCAAATTGTACGTTATTGGTCACATACACATGGTTAGCATATGTTAATGCGAGTGTAGCGAAATGCTTGTGCWTCTAGTACCGACAATGCAGTAATATCTAACAAGTAATCTAACAATTCCACAACTACCTAATACACACAAATCTAAAGGGATGGAATAAGAATATGTACATATAAATATATGGATTAGCAATGACCGAGCAGCATAGGCAAGATGCAATAGATGGTATAAAATACAGTATTAACATGAGATGAGTATGTAAGATATGTAAACATTATTACAGTGGCATTATTAAAGTGACTAATGATCCATTTGTTAAAGTGGCCAATGATTTTGAGTCTGTATGTAGGCAGCAGCCTCTCTGTGTTAGTGATGGCTGTTTAACAGTCTGATGGCCTTGAGATAGAAACTGTTTTTCAGTCTCTCGGTCCCATCTTTGTTGCACYTGTACTGACCTTGCCTTCTGGATGGTAGCGGGGTGAACAGGCAGTGGCTCGGGTGGTTGTTGTCCTTTTGATATTTTTGGCTTTCCTGTGACATTGGGTGCTGTAGGTGTCCTGGARGGCAGGTAGTTTGCCCCCGGTGATGCKTTGCGCAGACCGCACCACCCTCTGGAGAGCCGATACAGCCCGACAGGATGCTCTCAATTGTGCATCTGTAAAAGATTGAGGGTTTTAGGTGACAAGCCAAATTTCTTCAGCCTCCTGAGGTTGAAGAGGCGCTGTTGCGCCTTCTTCACCACACTGTCTGTGTGGGTGGACCATTTCAGTTTGTCTGTGATATGTATGCAGAGGAACTTAACATTCTACCTTCTCCACTGCTGTCCTGTCGATGTGGATAGGGAGGTGCTCCCTCTGCTGTTTCCTGAAGTCCACAATCATCTCCTTTGTTTTGTTGATGTTGAGTGAGAGTTTATTTTCYTGACACCACACTCCGAGTGCCCCCACCTCCTCCCTGTAGGCTGTCTCATCGTTGTTGATAATCAAGCCCACTACTGTTGTGTCGTCTGCAAACTTGATGATTGAGTTGGAGGCGTGCATGGCCACGCAGTCATGGGTGAAAAGGGAGTACATGAGGGGGCTGAGCACACACCCTTGTGGGGCCCCAGTATTGAGGATCAGCGAAGTGGAAATGTTTCCTACCTTCACCACCTGTGGGCTAACAACAGTTGTTGACTAGCACATTAGCTAGCTAACTACGTTATGTAACATTCAGAAAGATGGCTAGCTAGCTATGTYCCATAGATACAGTACATATACTAGGATACAAATATGATTTGGCTATTCTCAATGTTATCCATTTTACCATTGTACAGGTATGGATAGCAGAGCAGAAATTAACATTCGAGAAGAAGAAGCAGGAGGACCTCATGAATTCTTACCTAAAAGAACAAGACACCTACAACAACAGGTGGGTTACAGATATTCCGAGGATCTGTGGCAGCACAACATGATCCAGATACTTGGATCTCAATTATGCTATGCCTTTACATAGGACKTCTTATAAGTCTCKCATTATTTAACCACTGGAAGTTGGKGTACTTGTCATATAACTGTATACCTAMATTTTGTCTTGTGTAAAATCACAGCTCTAATTGATCACATAAGATTGAAACCCGTTGTCTGACGTTTTGGCTGTTAAAACCTTTCTCCTTAGACTGTTGATGGGGGATGATCGTGTGAAAAATGGTCTCAACTTCATGTATGAAGCTCCACCTGGGGCAGACAAAGGTAACTACATCAATCCTGGTTCTGCTTCTTTAGATGTGCATTTTTTCACCATACTAAACAAACCATATGACTTTCCACTGATCTGTGCTCTCCTTTCTCATGCACTCTCCACTCTACTGAGAAGAAGAGACCAAAGAGGTAAGCACCTCATGTTTAAAATCCCCTCTTGTTCAGAGGCTTAGACTTCTCTAAGAAAGCATTAATACACTGAACAAAAATATAAACAACATGTAAAGCGTTGGTCTCATTTTTCATGAGCTGAAATAAAAGATCCCCAAATTTTTTCATATGCACAAAAATAATTTTTATACACCAAATTTTGTGCACAAATTTGTTTTACATCTCTGTTAGTGARCATTTCTCATTTGCCAAGATAATCCATACACCTGACTAGTGTGGCATATCAAKAAGCTTATTAAACAGCATGAKCATTACACAAGTGCACCTTGTGCTAGGGACAATAAAAGGCCACTCTAAAATGTGCMGTTTTCTCAGACAACACAATGCCACAGATGTCTCAAGTTGAGGTAGTGTGCGATTGGCATGCTGACTGCAGGAATGTCCACCAGAGCTGTTGCCAGAGAATTGAATGTTAATTTCTCTACCATAAGCCGCCTCCAACGTTGTTTTAGATAATATGGCAGTACATCCARTCGGCATCACAACCGCACCACGTGTAAGCACTCCAGCCCAGGACCTCCACATCTGGCTTCTTCACCTGGGGGGGGGGGGGGGGKGYGCTCAGGAGTATTTCTTTCTGTAATAAAGCCCTTTTGTGGGGAAAAACTCWTTCTGATTGGCTGGATCTGGYWCCCCAGTGGGTGGACCTGGCTCCCCAGTGGGTGGGCCCATGCCCTCCCAAGTCCACCCATGGCTGCGCCCCTGCCCAGTCATGTGAAATCCATRGATTAGGGCCTAATGAATTYATTACAATTGACTGATTTCCTTCTATGAACTGTAACTTAGTAAAATCTTTGAAATTGTTCCATGTTGTGTTTAGATTTGTGTTCATTTATACTCTGGTAAATGTTGTAGATTTTAAAGGCATGTGTTGGTTTATTATTCAAATCACATTTTATTGGTCACATACACATGGTTAGCAGATGTTAATGCGAGTGTGGCAAAATGCTTTTGCTTMTAGTTCCAACAGTGCAGCAATATCTAACATGTAATTAACAATTCCACAACTGCCGAATACACACATCTAAGTAAAGGAATATGTACATATAAATATATGGATGAGCAATGACAGAGCGCCATAAGCAARATGCAATAGATGGTATCAAATACAGTAWATACATAWGAGATRAGTGATGCAAGATATGTTAGYATTATTAAAGTTATATACGTTGTATCTTCTCTTATAGGAAGGTGAATCAGAATACAAGTTTGAGTGGCAAAAGACGGCCCCTCGAGAGAAGTAAGTCGGTAATTGTGTTGATCAGTACAAACATTTAGATGACTTGAGTTTAAATGTATATTTGTTTATACTTTCTCTTTCATCTTTTTAGGTATGCCAAGGATGACATGGCTATTAGGGATCAACCATTTGGAATTCAGGTGAATATACACTACCGTTCAAAAGTTTTAGAACACCTACTCATTCAAGGGTTTTTCTTTATTTTGACTTTTTTCTACATTGTAGAATAATAGTGAACAAGACATCAAAACTATGGAATCATGTAGTAACCAAAAAAAGTGTTAAACAAATCAATATTTCACGCAGTCTCCTCTGAACAGTTGATGTTGCGATGTCTGTTACTTGAACTCTGTGAAGCATTTATTTGGGCTGCAATCTGATCTGCAGTTAACTCTGTTGAACTCATCCTCTGCAGCAGAGGTAACTCTGGGTCTTCCTTTCCTGTGGCGGTCCTCATGAGAGCCGGTTTCATCATAGTGCTTGATGGTTTTTACGRCTGCACTTGAAGAAACTTTCAAAGTTCTTGAAATTTTCCGTATTGACTGACCTTCATGTCTTAAAGTAATGATGGACTGTCGTTTCTCTTTGCTTATTTGAGCTGTTCTTGCCATAATATGGACTTGGTCTTTTACCAAATAGTGCCATCTTCTGTATACCATCCCTACCTTGTCACAACACAACTGATTGGCTCAAATGCAATAAGAAGAAAATAAATTCCACAAATTAACTTTTAAGAAAGCACACCTGTTAATTGAAATGCATTCCAGGTGACTACCTCATGAAGCTGTTTGAGAAAATGCCAAGAGTGTGCAAAGCTGTCAAGGCAAAGGGTGGCTACTTTGAAGATTCTGAATTATAACATTTGTTTAACACTTTTTTTGKTTACCACATGATTCCATATGTGTTATTTCATAGTTTTGATGTCTTCCCTATTATTCTACAATGTAGAAAATAGTTTWAAAAAAATAAAGGCGTGGAATGAGTAGGTGTCCCAACTTTTGACTGGTTGTGTGTGTGTGTGAACCYTTTTTAATAGATTAATAATGTGCCCATTTTATGTTTGATTTAACTCAAATGACTTACCTATTGATAACAATCTGCTCTTTTAATATCATCGTCAGCGCTAAATACTCTTCTGTTAACAAACGTGTTGGAATTTGACACTTGGTGGCGCTAAAGGAGAAGGRTAATGTTGAACTCAGGATTACAATGTGTTTATTTACGTTACGTCATGCATACCTGCGTAGCAGGTCCTATTGGAGGTAATATGAGTGATGGAATGAATGGATGTAAGTTGAGTCTAATCACCTGTGATTCTCAGGTTCGCAACGTGAGATGCATCAAGTGTCACAAATGGGGCCATGTGAATACAGACAGAGAGTGTCCTCTCTTCGGCCTGTCTGGGATCAATGCCAGCGCTGCACCCACAGAGGAAGCAGGTACAAATAACAATCTGGTTTTAATTGACCTATCAGGATAAGTAGAGGTAAAAAAAAGTTAGCCGGCTGGTAATTATGAATAGTATTTCACAGACGTAATGGTTTATAAAAAAATAAATATTTGTATTCATATTGTCTCAACGACAAAATTATATTTTCGTCACCAATTCCTTTGAAATAATTTGAATAAAGAACTTGTTATCGATGTATGATGCACCTATGGCGCACAAAAAATTCTGTAATAATTTGTCCAATATAATATTATTCACTATTACATTGTATATTTGTAAAAAGTCTATACTAGAGCTGGGACAATAAACTGAATTATCGATACCAAATACTTACCGCAGGCATTTTGCTGATTTTGTTCATTATGATAAGTAGCCTATATAGAGAAATGTGAAGTTTGAAATGAAATACGTTTGCTAATATGGGTGATTTCTTTTTTTATTTTTATAGGACAACTGATGGCTACAACTATACTACTAGTAGTAGTAGTTTAAATGATCATTTTAAAATCTGTGGTGCACATTGTTATAAACTTATCGTTCTATTTGTTATCGTATCAATTCAGGCAGTTTATTGCAATGTGGATTTTTGTAAATATCACCCAGCTCTAGTCTGTAGCAGTAGTTGCCATCGTTCCTGGTGTCCTGTGGAGTTGATTCTGACTGCTACAATCAGGAAGTGGATTAGTAAAGTAATGTTTACAGTGGGACAGTCCTGTGAATGGCGTTGATCGTGTAGGCCATAATGGAGCCCCTCCTGTGCTGGGAGAAAAATGAAAGTATTCTGATTCCCCTAACCACTGCTTTGGGRGAATGATATTGTATGATTTGCTCCACCAGAAGACGAGTGAGTTGATTTGGTATCCCTTTCTGTTAACAAAGCCACCCCTGAATTCCCYACTGTGGAGGCAGTGGTGGATGCGGTCAGACATCAATGGGACTTTGAGGCTGTGATTTGTGCTAACAGGTCCRTCAATGCACCCCTCTGAGTTAATGGCGGAGATGCGGAACAGTGGATTTGCCCTGAAGAAATGTGTCCTTGGGAGAAATTCTACTGTTTGTGATCCATCGCAGGTAATCTTCTTCTGTTCCTCTTCTCCCCCTGAAGAAAAACAMCAACAATATCCATGGCAAATCCCTGGTCTAAATGTGATTGCTGCAAACTGCCCAATTATCAGAGTAAACCAAACCACAGCACTATTCCAGTTGCTTCAAGTTTAACGTTAGTCTCATCACATGTGACCAATTGACTAACTGTGGAAATTGTTTGCAACACAAGATGCGGTGGTATATACACTGAACAAAAATATAAACGCAACATGTAAAGTGTTGGTCCCATGTTTCATGAGCTGAAATAAAATATCCCAGAAATTTTCCATACGCACTACAAGCTTATTTCTCTCAAATGTTGAGCACAAATTTATTTACATCCCTGTTAGTGAGAAATTTGCCTTTGCCAAGATAATCCATTCACCTGACAGGCGTGGCATATCAGAAGCTGATTAAATGATCATTACACAGGTGYACCTTGTGCTGGGGATAATAAAAGACCACGCTAAAATGTGCAGTTTTGTCACACAACACAATGCCACAGATGTCTCAAGTTTTRAGGGAGTGTACAATTGGAATGCTGACTGCAGGAATGTCCACCAGAGCTGTTGCCAGAAATTGTTAATTTCTCTACCATTAGTCGCCTCAGCATCGTTTAAGAGAATTTGACCGTACGTATAACCGGCCTCACAACCGCAGACCACGTGTAACCATGCCGGCCCAGGGCTTCCACATCCATCTTCTTCACCTGTGGGATCGTCTGAGACCAGCGACCCGGACAGCTGATGAAACTGTGGGTTTGCACAACCAAAGACGTTCAGCACAAACTGTCAGAAACCRTCTCGGGGAAGCTCATTTGCGTTCTCGTCGTCCTCACCAGGGTCTTGACCTGACTGCAGTTCGGCATCGTAACCGACTTCAGTGGGCAAATGCTCACCTTCGATGGCCAGTGGTAYGCTGGAGAAGTATGCTTTTCACGGATGAATCSCGGTTTCAACTGTACCGGCCAGATGGCAGACAGCATGTATGGCATCATGTGGGTGAGCRGTTTGCTGATGTCAACGTTGTGAACAGAGTGCCCCATGGTGGGGTTATTGTGTGGGCAGGCTTAWGCCCTTGACAACGAACACAATTGCATTTTATTGATGGCAATTTCAATGCACAGAGATACCGTGATGATCYTGAGGCCCATTGTCGTGCCATTAATCTGCCGCCATCACCTCATGTTGCAGCATGATAATGCACGGCCCCATGTCGCAGGATCTGTACATGAATCCTAGAAGCTGAAAATGCCCCAGTTCTTCCATGGCCTGCATACTCAACAGACTTGTCAACCATTGAGCATGTTTGGGATGCTCTGGATCGTCGTGTACGACGGCGTTCTTGACAATATCCAGCAACTTCACACAGCCATTGTAGAGGAGTGGGACAACATTCCAGAGGCCACAATCAACAGCCTGATCAACTCAATRYGAAGGAGGTGTGTCGTGCTGCATGAGGCAAATGGTGATCACCCCAGATACTGACTGGTTTTCTGATCCACGCCCCTATCTGTGACCAATACATGCATATCTGTATTCCTAGTCATGTGAAATCTGTAGATTAGGGCCTAATGAATTTATTTCAATTGACAGATTTTTTTCCTTATATGAACTGTAACTCAGTAAAAATCTTTGAAATTGTTGCATTTGTATTTTTGTTCAGCAGATGTTATTCTTGTCTTACTTGCTTCCTCTAACCATTTGTGACATCTCTTCTACATTAAATTATATGCACGTTTAGTTAGTATTTGCTCTTTAATTATCTTGAATTGTGTTTGACTTATATTGTTCATTGTTTTTCTGCTATAGGAGTATGTCGCCAGTGAAGAAGAGGAGGATCCTGAGGTTGAATTCCTGAAGTCGTTGACTACTAAACAGAAAGAGAAGCTCCTCAGGTAGGAGAGCATTCATTCATAGATTTAGTTGTTTGGGATGTAAGTATGCTCATTGTAAAATAAGACAAAGGATGATTAATTCAAAAATAAAAGTAAACGTGATTTACTAACCTATATTGTCTTTTTTTTTTTTTTAAGGAAACTGGATCGTCTAGAAAAGAAGGAGAAGAAGAAAGACAAGAAGGGCAAAAAGCAGAAGAAGAAGAGTAAAGGAAAGCAGAAGAAGCATGATAGTGATAGCTCCAGTGACAGTAGCAGCAGCAGTGATGGTGACAGTGACTCAGACTCTGACAGCAACTCTAAGAGCCAGAAGAAAAAGAAGAAGAAGGACAAGAGAAAGGACTCCTGTTGTGATAACACGAAGAGTGAGGGACTAGTCAACAGTAAGACCAAGGCCGCCTCTCACAGGAGCAGGTCACGGAGCCCAACCTCCAGACAGAAACGGCACAAAGACGATACCAGAGAGAAGAAACAAACGAGGGCTGAGCCAGGCAGGAGCGAGGGCCGAAAGTACAGTCCAGAGAGAAAGATGAGGGTGGAAGAACGTCAGGAGAGACACAGACACGACAGCAGGGAGAGGCAGAGAACCAGCAGCAGCTCCCAGCCTGGCCCAGAAAGAAGCAGGAGCAGTGAGAGAGACAGGGAGAGAGACAGGGAGAGAGGTAAAGACAAGGTTCAACGTAAGGATGAGGGGAAAAGTAGACGAGAGAGGAATAGGAGCAGAGATGGAGCGGAGGATAAAGCAGCAAAAGAGGGGAGTAGAAGCCACGAGAGAGAGAGGGGAGGAGCAGGGAGGAGCAGGAGTACGGGCAGAGGGAGGGAGAAAAGAGACAGAAGCCGAGATAGAGCTGAGAGAAAGCGCTAAACTGTGAGAGTAGACAATCTTACAAAGTGGAACAGTAATGGCATACCTGTTTATTTTGCTGGCCTAAACAAAGTGAATATTTTTTTGACACGAACGTGTAATGTTTTATGATGCTACTGTAAAATGTATTTTTTTTCCTTATTTTATTAAACATTAAACAACACATAGAAACCAACGTTTTAGTAGCCTGCACAGTATTGGTCATGTTTTGATGTTACCTGCTATTTGACTGCTACAGCATCATGAGAGCGCAGGCCCTCAAATTTTMTTATTTTTCTCCACTAGAGGGCAGCAGTAGATGTAAAATAACTTGAACCACAGAAATATTTGTTGTCATGGTTGTCATTTTATTCCCGATAACTCTTCAAAATACTAAAAGAATATTATAGCAAATCGAAATGAAAATATTTTGGTTTGGTGAAAGTGTAATAACCCACTGGGCAATTATTATAATATTTTTTAATCAATGTTGTTTCCCCACGTCATTTAAACAACAAATTATGTGACGTTGAACCAACGTGGAAAACTGATTGTCAAAGTAATGGAATTGGGGGGGGGGGGGGTTCACCCAACTTTTACCCTAAATCAAATGGCATGGTGAATTGTTGTGTTTATATCACGTTAGTTGACAACTCAACCAAAAGTAAATCAGAACTAGACATTACTGAATAAAACTGAAATKATGTCTGTGCCCAGTGGGAAACGGTTCTGTTCCCACATGCTTGTAACCGTGTTTCATCACWTTTGTTACAAGTCTAGCCTAATTATGTAGACTTGTTTCACAATGGTATTTTGCAACAAGTKCCCTAAACAGGAGCATGGTTGACTAATGACACTCAATCTCTGAGTGTTCAGTAGCCTATGCGATCCATATGAGTATGCTGCATACGTGATTAGTGTGTAGACCTCAAGTTTGTTTCAAATGTTTAACACTGAAGACCCAATTCTGAATTTTACTTTTAGTGTAAAACTCAATGCAGGATTTACGCAACACTGCGTGCCTATTTGCCTTTAGATATTACTTGTAAACTACCTGCATGACAAGATCACCATGATGGACAAAACTGAAGAAACCATGAGGTCATTGGGGTTCATTTGACATAAGGAACAGTGTAACCTACGAGTCCGTATTTGTTTGGGAGTCATATATTTTTGGAAAAGCCATAGCAATTAGCTTAGATGGATAACTAATGTCCATATGATATGCTTTGACGTTTAGTTTCAGTCGCTTCAGATTTGTATATTCTGTATAGGCAATTTAACTCCAATAAGGCAGGGAGGTGTGTGCATCTATAAGCTTGTACTTTAAATGCTTTAGGCTATCCAATTGGTTTGATGAATTGTAATTTTGTTATTATCACAAGAAAAATATTCCATTGTGAGATGATGGACATTGTTTTACSCTGGGGACGAGGAGAATGGCGTGAGTCCTTTAGCAGCGAAATGTGTCCCGTGACGTCGCACTGGTTCTCTCCTTTGATCTCTCTTTTATTGTGGCTTGAAAACAAAGATGACTTCTGCCTAATGCTCAGTGAGAGGGCATTCCAGGGAAAGCGATAAAGCGATAACTGACACCACTTACTGTCCGCAACACCAGGCGTCTCTCTCCCAAAAGCATTTGGACGCACTTATCGTTTTGATTTTAACCACCTATTGTAGCCATATAATTGCAAATTATGTTAATGATTTACAGCATAATACAAAATGTTTTAGGAKAATTAATTTCCAGAAGAAGAAAAAATAACATTAGAAAGACACTGCAAATAAACAGCTAATTTATCAYTTAAAAGATAAGCACACTTGCAACTTCAGGTTGCATTTATGTATTATTTGTTAGTCTATATTATAGTAGCCTGATTTTGAATAGGCCTATTTTATTTWAAATCATGCCTGCACATTTAAAAGGTCACATTGATATTAAATGCTAAATATATGATATATGCCTTTGTTTGTTTTTTAGGCATTTTAGTCTTCCGTTTTAGTTGTTTATTCTTGAACTCAAATTTGGTGATCRTTATAGAACATGTAGATGTTATTTTGGTCGTTATTTTCCTGATCTCTCCCTTAAACCCAGCCRCACAAAAGGAAATGAAAATAATTTTCCTCTATTGCCTTCTGGTCAATTTAACTTCCTCTTCAGGAAGAGGTTGTCTGGATGAGATGCCTCTCCCTAATGTATTCCCAGGCCTGGGCTCACGCTGTAATTATTCCCCGGGTTTTTCTTTGAGATCGGACGCTGCACTGGGTAAGCACAAAGAATTCAGAGAGCATCCTTGAACCCTTTCAGTACGGGGCCACTGATATTCAAATAACATGCAGGAACCATTTGACTGCGCCGCGACAAGAGCATTTCAAATTCAACATTTGCATATGGCTTTTTACCCCTTCTTTCCTTTTTTTTAACAGTTCCCATAACATCAAATCAAGTGTATAGTTTCTAGGAAAGCTTARAGATGCTTTATCCTTATTATTGGACTGCCATCTTTCCGTTTGACATGCAAATTAAAGCAGTTAATTTGGACAATTAAAATAARTATTCAGGGGGCCTTTGTCATCAAAACCCCCTCGGAAGCCCCCAGATAAAGTAAAGCTGAACAAATGATGTCTCGGCGATTAATTAGATATTTGATAAGACACGAATCCCTAATCGCAAATACAAGACACATGGGGGCTGCGATGTGCTCCAAGTCATAATTAATACCATTTAACAAGATTTTCATTTGGGCATGAAATGTATTTTCCGGCCATTTACTAGGCCTATTGATTTATTCCTCAGAGAGAATGCACGTCTATGTGCGATTGCCTATATCAGCAATGTATGATTGATTTTATGTAATGAACACTCTTGCTTATCTACATTTTACGTTTGGCAATCGTATTTATTTACGATCAAATCAAATACCTTTTTTCATCATTTATTTTCATTTGGAATAATGAAAACAAATATGGGACACAAGATAGTAAAACATTCCCATCACATGACTACTGCCTCAGATTTTACATMATTTTAATTATGACAAAATGAAAGGCTTATACGTGTGATTTTATACAAGTAAACATTTATATATTTTTAGCAAAGAAATGAAATGGTTAACTGAATTTAAAAAGCTGTGTACATACATATCCACAAAGTGCGTTAAAAGTAAACTCCCTGAATTTCAGGATCCCAAACACGAATAAAACAATCATAATTAACATTTACATGAAAAGAACACATTGTTTGTTGCCAATATGTACAAGATGATGGCGACTCACATGRGCCAACCAAGTTCATTTGGGTTAACTTACYCCTTTTACGCACTGATCCGTTTAAAATGTCCTCCAGCTCATTTTTAAGTTGACAGCTTTATAGTCATTTTCTTACAATAGCCTATAGAATAATTATGCTTTTCGTTTGATGGTTAATAACGAGTTGAACATTTAATCAATATGGTGGTAAGATCTAATTATTTTTAGTTTTCAAATGCTTTGCCTAAAATAATTGTTTCCTCCAATCCTGTCTCTCAAACCTAGACCCGTTTTTATTACATGTGCCAGTTTTGATGCCTAMTGGTCATTTGCTTTATAAAGTTGGTTTCGAAGTCATTGAAATAACAGCCTTCAGGGCTCGTCATGAGGAGATGGGTCCTTGATCGTGATTCTGGGGTTTACCCCGTCTAAAATKAGTTCTGGGGACTCGGACCTGGGGGTCTCCAGGTTACTGGTGTCGGTGTCACTGTCGCTTCCCTTTTTGCCTTCTCCACCACCGGCAGTGTGGGTTTTAATGTGCTTGCTCAAATGGTCGCTCCTCATAAAGCGCTTGTTGCATACTGGGCAAGCAAACCTTTTCTCACCGGTGTGGGTACGGAGGTGTCTCTGAAGTTCATCTGATCTTGTAAACCTTTTGCCACAAAAAAGCCAATTGCAGACAAAGGGCCGCTCGCCAGTATGCCATCGCAAATGGGCTTTAAGGTGAGAGGTTTTGCCATACACCTTACCGCAGCCAGGAATGTGACAACTGTGAAGTCCTTTCCTCCGTAGGCTGGCCCCTGCAGGCCCGAGCCGCTCAGCCTCCTGACAGTTCGGACAGTCGCAYGTGGCTCTGCCGGAGTACCTCCTGGATGACCTTGAGGAACCAGAACTGGAACCTGAAATCATAGCGTTGGCGGCAGAGGCGTCCGTGTATGATGGAATGACTGTTTTGAATCCCTCTTGTGTTAACAGGTGTTGGCTAGTTGATAGGAGATGAGATGCCGTGGGACTTATACCGGTTGAGCTGAATGCSGAGTGTGTCAAAGTGGAGAAGTCAGGGTTATAGCCACTGAGCTGAGAGTGTATGGCTTGGGGGGTCCCGGAATGTAGGGAGGTCTGCAGTGAGCCTGCAGGGTTCTGGACCTCGAGCCATGAGCCAGGGTTGGTGTGAACGTCCCACCACGCGGACGCTCCGTTCGTAACATCGCCCGAGATGGTTGAATGGAAACCAGACTTGTACCACGACTCATACGGATGTGCCATCCCTACCCTMGGATACAGGGTTTCTGCTGAKGAGTGGACTTTGGAGATGAAGGCGGATTGCCCAGACTCTTGGGACGAAATGCTCGCTGAGTTGGAAAACAGACTGCTGTACTCTGTGGAAAACGCAGAGGAGGTCGGGGAGGTGGAGGCTAAGCAGAACGCGCTGTTGCCTGTGCCAGTAGTTGATGTAAGTCCGGTCGATCCGCGGCTTGTTGCTACAGTGAATCCAGGGAGACTGGATCCCAAGTTGCAACTAGAGGATCTTTTCCAAGGATGAAATCCGCCTTTTGAAAACGCACTGGAATCAGGTAGAGTGGTAAGGGGACTGGTATTGCCAATTTTGTTACAAGTAGCAGCCAGCATAGCTAGAGGGGTAGTTCCAAATCGTGGTTCTTCCTGTAAAGAGATGAATATCTGTATTTTAGAACATTGCAAGCAATGTAAATAATATAGCCTACATGTATTTGATAGAAGTATAATTTGCGTCTGCCTATGTGATCACCAACCGTTCGGTTGTCATGCTTGTTTGGATAGCAATTATTGCATAGGCTACAAAATGATTTACCGTAATAATGGATAAAAAATAAATGTATTGAAAATGTTTATTCATAAAGAGTGTATCAAAATGTGACCCAAAKATCCACTGAACCAAATAAACAGCCACATTCATCGAGGRTATACAGTAATGTCACTCAGTTTACTGCGTGTCTCGAAAGTTTGCTCACAATGTTGGGTATAGCCTATTATGAAAGTTGGCAAAAGCTACAATTCTTTTGATTGAGGARAGTGGTCTATAAACCGATATGAGTCACGATGTACAACATATAAACAAGCAGKTTCAATACCTATAAACAACAAAGCTGAAGGATAAAACAACATTGACCACAAACTTTTTAGAAAGCGACAAAGTATAAAGCCTACTTTCACGCATGTTTTACGCATTGAATTGAAAACTAATATTTTGTCGCCTTACCCCAAGTATAGACGTAGCCATATCCAGGGTCTTTGCTATGTTGAATTGGTCACAATTCTGCAATAGTGTACTTTTCCAATTCGACTCAGGCACTGTGCTTTTTCGTAGCCACACGATTTCTCTCTTGGCTCGGAGCTCCTACACTACCTAGTTGTAGAGAGCGCGTTCTTTGAAGTACAGCTGGCAAGAGCAAGCAGCCAATCTAAGTGCTGGATTATTGGCAAGGGGGCGATGTCAGCCAATGAGAGATTCGGCTAAGGACAGAAACGCTAAAAGATTCACGTCAATCAATAACTATTGTGCGGCTCTGACTGTCAAGCAAGACACGATGTGGTGTTTTTATACATTTTAAGTATTCTCTCATCAAGGCTCAATGTGTCCTTTCATTGTAGAATCGAGCTCATTTTGGTGTAAACCAGTCCTCTGAAAGAGGTAAGCATTTGATATGATATATTTTATTTASATGACGCACTCGGTTGCATTTCCTAAAGCTTTCTGACAAATTGTCTTGTTTTATTTCAACTGCAGCTTCTTCTTGAAATAGTTTTCTCTAATTGCATATTATTGTGAGGTATACTGTTCTGATGTAAGCTATAGCTGCCACTGGCATTTATCCCTCCTGGAGTCCCAAAAAATGTTTTATGTTACATGACATGACATAAGGGGATTGGTGATTATTGAAAAAATATCTAGGCCTATAAGAATTGCGGTGCCTTCATATTTGTCAAAACTAAAGCTGTCATGCACTTTCAGGAATGGAAACGTCTTCATTTGCAGGGCATGTTGTGCTTGCTCACAGCGTCCATGGACATGAATTTAATAAGCAGAAGTTCCCGTACTCTCACCAGGAGGCCAGAAAATACAATAAGCTGACCCATTATCACTGAATAATGGCTGACTGAAGTGAAGACGCTTGCAATACAAGGTATGTCATTCAACAGGTGAATTATCTTAATGTTTCCATCGGCTCAAGCGGTGTTGCCAGGTGTGCGTGAAAGAGAGCATCGTGGACTTGTTTGTAAACTGTGTGTGTACGTGCGTGAGCGTAAAGCGCCAGTATGCCTGCCGGTCTGTGCCAATTTACGCGTGTATGTTGAGTGTGTGCGGGGGGATTTTTGGTCAATTAAAAAGTGACAATTAACTTGATGAGTGGTTGGTGTTCTGAAGGGTTACAGCCTGTAAACTGTACTAAAATACAATTATTTGAAAAGATATTGCAGACGTTCTCATAATAATCACATGAGATGTTGTTTCCCTCATGTCAGCCTGGCGAATGGATTTCATTCAACGATACAGGCTGATTTCATATGGCACAATGAAACCATAGAGCATTGCACACTAAATATTTAGGCTAACTAAATATAACGTTTGGAGATACAATTGAATCATAGAAACCCCATGGGGAGCTCATCAACGTTAACCTTTTTTTTCCGCCAAATGACTATAGTTTTTTTCTTCCTCTAGATATTTTTTTTTTAAGATCACAATGCAATATATGTCAACGTGTTTCACAGCTTGTTAAACATTTAGGGGTAATGACATAATGTAACAATGGCCTGCTTTGGTGTGAATCATCATCCCTTTAAAAGTTAAAGCAATTTTCCAGAGAAAGGCTTCACTGAAAGCTGTGCATTACAGTATTCAAAACGGGCAAATAATGCTCCATTATAGCGCTTGAATGCTGCCAGTCAGGCAAGCGCAATTTGTTCAAAGGCTCTCTCTGCTTTAAATCCCCACCTTTAGAGAGGTGAATATAAAACAATTTCATCAAATCCATCGAACGGAGCCAAGAAAATTGCTTCATTTTTTTGCAATCATGGCAATTTGAGTGGAGTGCTATTAGCACTATCAAATGTCGATTCTGCATAAACAAATTTGATTGTAATGCCAAAGTAGCTCGAACAGCGTGAGTTTCTGATAAGATGTGTCTGAGCATGTAAGAATTCATTTCTCTTACTGTTTTTGGCATTTTTGTAATTACAATTCGAAATCTTTTGTCTGGTGTAATGCACTTTTGGTTCAAATAAGGCCCATGTCATTATTGTTGATTATCTGTTGTTGATGTTCTATATATAATCATATTCTGGTGTTATCTAGATCTTTATACTGGATTTCTATTTTTGTCTGTAAATAAAAGAGGAATCATTTATCACCGAGCGAGGGRAAGATAATGCCTTCGATGGAGTACTTGCTTTTAATTAGAGTGATTATTCCCACATTATTCAACATCTAACTGATTATTGAAACACTTATATTATGAAGTCGTAAGGTAATGTATAACGAACAAAAAAAACTTTAGCGGTGTAGGCAGATAGGGACACCAGAGCACTAAAACAACGATTATGTTTCAAAATGACAGCTGTTGTCAAAATGTTTGATCACATGAGTGCCAATACTCATTTTGAAACAGTGTTAGACTATTTACTAATTTTGAATGGCGTTGCACATGTACTTGAGTTTGGAATTTTATACAATTTCATGTAGGCCTACCATAATAAAGATGTGATAGCCTGTCAATGTGCGTAATGGTTTGGTACCGAATGCCAGCATCCTTGAAGAAATCTTGTCCTGAAAAATATTTTAACAGTGTCATTCAAATGAGAATTTGAAGTTGAATCTCGCATGCAGGACTCCATCCGAAAGCACTTTTCTGTGGCAATTAGGAGCCTATTACAAGTCATTAGATTGATCAATGTACCTTAAACAATGAAAATGATTTATTTGGTAGAACAAAACGTTGTGCATCTATTGTGGTGAGGCTAAGTGACGCTGCATCGATCAAGGCGTTCAACAACAAAAGATACATGATTAATCCAAACCTATTCATTTAAATTATTGGTACAAAAGGCATTTGATTGCCTCAAATCTATATTATTAGAGGCTCATTTTATGCATGTTAAACGATGCAGGGGGCTGGATTATAGCAATATTTCTGGTCAGTCCCTGCACGGATTAATTTCCTTAGGCCTTGAGGGAAGTTTATTTGTGGACAATTAACTAATCGGTGTAATCTCATGGTCGGGATTGTTGGAAATCCACAGGCCTACAGCTGTTTCTGTCCAAGGGATGAAACAGTTTAGGGGCAATGATGCCTTGCTTCAATTCTAAGTAGTTTCACATGTTTATTTATATAATTATCTTAAAACAGGTGTATGAAAGTAAAAAAAAAAATATATATATATAGAGAGATTTATTTTTTATTTTTTAAGTAGCCTACAAGCAGATAAAGATGGTGGTGTTTTGGGTCATACTGGTGGTAGCCTACTTCATTTTTATGTAGAAAACGTTATTTTCTCATAAACTCGTGTTATTTTTATCTTGTAAAATCTATATCAAGATGCACAGTAGGCCTTTCTCCTTTTATATGATTTGTAGACTAACGCACCAGATCGTCGAAGTGAGTAGGCTATTTGCATATGCAAAGACTTGCATGCCATATCGTTCTACATTAATTTTGAATGTACAGTATTCAACGTGTTTCTCGTCCCCGCTCTTGCATGGTAATTATTGCTGAATGCCTTTAACATTTTCCATCCGATGTTTGTACATTTCTGGTTGTCAAGGGAAGCTTTTTTTAAAGAATATGTGGGAAAGACTGAAATTCACTATGCAATGGTGCTTAACAGGCAGATTGATATACAATCATATTCGTGTTCAGAAAAAAAACATTTATCGGGGAGGGAGATAACCCTTAGGGAAAAACCAACGCTGTGGCAAGGAWTAGCATAGAAGATTCGCATTGTTAAAGGAGTAGTAATCCCCCAGCTGTTTACTTGCATTGATTTAACCCTCCCTGATATGAGGTACAGCCTAACCAGCACACCCTGCCACTGTAATATTCTGTGTTAGAGACTGTCATTTTGGTTATAGGCTTGACTCTTGGGTAGTCTCCTGTAATAACTCCTGTAGTAACCTATAATGGTGTGTTGTACGTTTTAAATCAGTTGTAAGTGCATGTGTTGCAAGTCAAATGCATTGTGCCAGACAACACAGTCAGGCACATATGAAAAGTATTTACCTGTTCCAATGTATATGCGCCAATGTGTGCATACATTTTCTATGACAAAATTAAGTTTAGCTCAGCTCAAGTAGAGTAGGCCTACTAGGCCTAATATTAACAAGTGTGTGTTAAATGTAGAGACATGGGTCAGCTAGCAAGCTACCAGTGTCGTCTTTCATTTCAGGCAGAATCATGTCCTATTTTGAGAGCACGGCGTTAGTGCGGTCGACATCAGCGTGGTGTTAGCGAGACAMCTATTAGATTATTGTCTCTAAATCGTGCATTTATGTTTTTTCACTATACTTTAAGCGCAGTTTTAGTAGCCAGCGCAAACTGAAGAAAAGGACATGGCTCCCAAGAAGGTGTGTTTTATGTATACCACAGTAGCTCAGGCCAAAGCTGAATGTGTACCCTAGATTACATAATGCTATGAGCTCTCACTCTCAATGGACATTGTCATGTTGTTTTTGTTAGCAGAAGGGAGACGATTGACAGCAGCCACCACCACAGCTAGCAAGCKACCAGTGTCGTCTTTCATTTCAGMAGAAGGGAGACGATTGACAGCAGCCACCACCACTGATWGGACGGTTTGGGACCTTTTTAAAAATAGGAATGTTGGATTGCCCAATGTAGGGTATGTCTATAGTCTTTAAATGTAAACTGGAAATATACATTTTACTGCTTAGCAAACATAGACTATGCATTTTTAAGTACTTCATTTATTTTATGGCCCACATGAGCCAGTGTAAAGGTATTCTGGTCATTCATTGACTAGGGCAGTGGTTCCCAACCTTTTTCAGTTACTGTACCACCAGCTAAATTTTGCTCTGCCCAGAGTACCCCTGAAGTGCCTMCTCATGTGTATTTTACCAGTAGGCCAATGGTCTCATGAGTCTTCTCAAGTACCCCCTGTGGATACGTCAAGTACCCCCAGGGATCCTACTTCCCCTGKTTAGGAACCACTGGACTAGGGGTTCTCAAACYTTTTGGGTCCGGGAACCCATTTTGTCAKAGCAAATTCTTCAGGGACCCCCTCATAATCAGAACACAACTCGAGTGAGATAGAAATAGCAAACAAGGAGTTTTACTAAGACTTTGGCAGTGCAGGGCTAGACAAACCAAGTCTCAGGTCCTGGGAAAGAACATTTTAAAGGCCTGGCATTGGAGATATTTTTTGTGTGTACTAATTTCCTGCATTTCTACACATTTTGTCAGTGGCAGAGAGTTTTTGTTGTTGTTGCAGCTTTAAAGCTATAATACTCTGCAATTCAACACATATACTGTAATTCTACACAGTTTTACATGAGGCAGAGAGACAGTTTTAAAGCTTAAATTACTGTGCATGTATGGGGAATACAAGAAGTGTTGAGTTAAAAAAAATTATAATTGGTGGAGTACTGTGAATGCCAATATCCCTGTGAGCCTCCCAGGCCCATGTTGCCCGTAGTTAAAGTCCCAATACAGCCATTTTTATCTCAATATCAATCATTTCTGAGTAACTATTAAGTACCTTACTGTGATTGTTTTCAATTAAAATKGTAAAAAAATACACAAAAATAGCTAGCTTCTTACCAAAGAGCAATTTTTCAAGCAAAAGTGTTTCCAGGACTGTCTGTGAGTGGTCTGAGTCTTGGTAAACCCCTGGGACCAGCGACGCTGCTAACTAGCATAGCTGGTCCTATTGTTGCAAAGAGTTATGCGATATTAGAATCTCGTTGTTTTAACCTTTGTTGTCTTCAACCTACAGTTGAAGTCGGAAGTTTACATGCACCATAGCCAAATACATTTAAACTCGGTCTTTCACAATCCCTGACATTTAATCCAAGTAAAAATTCCCTGTYTTAGGTCAGTTAGGATCACCACTTTATTTTAAGAATGTGAAATGTCAGAATAATAGTAGAGAGAATGATTTATTTCAGCTTTTATTTCTTTCATCACATTTCCAGTGGGTCAGAAGTTTACATACACTCAATTAGTATTTGGTAGCATTGGCTTTAAGTTGTTTAACTTGGGTCAAACATTTTGGGTAGCCTTCAACAAGCTTCCACAGTAAGTTGGGTGAATTTTGGCCCATTCCTCCTGACAGAGCTGGTGTAACTGAGTCAGGTTTGTAGGCCTTGCTYGCACACACTTTTTCAGTTCTGCCCACACATTTTCTATAGGATTGAGGTCAGGGCTTTGTGATGGCCACTCCAATACCTTGACTTTGTTGTCCTTAAGCCATGTTGCCACAACTTTGGAAGTATGCTTGGGGTCATTGTCCATTTGGAAGACCCATTTGCGAGCAAGCTTTAACTTCCTAACTGATGTCTTGAGATGTTGCTTCAATATATCCACATAATTTTCCTTCCATATGATGCCATCTATTTTGTGAAGTGCACCAGTCCCCCCTGCAGCAAAGCACCCCCACAACATGATGCTGCCACCCCGTGCTTCACGGTTGGGATGGTGTTCTTCGGCATGCAAGCCTCCCCCTTTTTCCTCCAAACATAACGATGGTCATTATGGCCAAACAGTTCTATTTTTGTTTCATCAGACCAGAGGACATTTCTCCAAGAAGTACGATCTTTGTCCCCATGTGCAGTTGCAAACCGTAGTCTGTCTTTTTTATGGCGGTTTTGGAGCAGTGGCTTCTTCCTTGCTGAGTGGCCTTTCAGGTAATGTCGATATAGGACTCGTTTTACTGTGGATATAGATACTTTTGTACCTGTTTTCTCCAGCATTTTCACAAGGTCTTTTGCTGTTTTTCAGGGATTGATTTGTACTTTTCGCACCAAAGTACGTTCATCTCTAGGAGACAGAACGCGTCTCCTTCCCTGAGCGGTATGATGGCTGCGTGGTCCCATGGTGTTTATACTTGCATACTATTGTTTGTACAGATGAAGGTGGTACCTAGGTCCCGTGTGGCTCAGTTGGTAGAGCATGGCGCTTGCAACGCCAGGGTTGTGGGTTCATTCCCCACGGGGGGACCAGGATGAATATGTATGAACTTTCCAAATTGTAAGTCGCTCTGGATAAGAGCGTCAGCTAAATGACTTAAATGTAAATGTAAATGTACCTTCAGGCGTTTGGAAATTGCTCCCAAGGATGAACCAGACTTGTGGAGGTCTCCAATTTTTTTCTGAGGTCTTGGCTGATTTCTTTTGATTTTCCCATGATGTCAAGCAAAGAGGCACTGAGTTTGAAGGTAGGCCTTGAAATACATCCACAGGTACACCTCCAATTGACTCAAATGATGTCAGTTAGCCTATCAGAAGCTTCTAAAGCCACATCATTTTCTGGAATTTTCCAAGCTGTTTAAAGGCACAGTAAATTTTGACACGCTGGAATTGTGATACAGTGAATTATTAGTGAAATATACTGTCTGTAAACAATTGTTGGAAAAATTACTTGTGTCATGCACAAAGTAGATGTCCTAACCGACTTGCCAAAGCTATAGTTTGTTAACAAGAAATTTGTGGAGTGGTTGAAAAACAAGTTTTAATGACTCCAACCTAAGTGTATGTAAACTTCCGACTTCAGAAAACTGAAAATTAGCTTTTATTTGCAGAGAGGTTTGGAACTCTCTTTCTTATTGGTCTATTAACTAATTTTCCATCCTACCAAAACAGGCAGACATTTCAGGCTGTGTTTTAAAACAGCTCTTTCGTTAAAAGGGCATTATCATAATTTTCACAATTTCCCAGTATTATTTCAACCTCATAGTGTGGAAATATATATAAAACACAAGACAATCTAGTTTTTGACTGAACTGGCCCTTTAAGAACATAAATTCTAGATGAATAAAATTACATTGTATTGTATTACACCCTCTAAACTTATTCCACGGATCCCTTGGCAAAAATGTATTTAATCTGCTGTTTTTAGTAATATTATTAAAACAAAATATAAATAAATAATAATGTTGACCTCACTTTAAAAAATATATATATTTTGAGATCTGGCCRTAGACCCCCTGCAGTACCTACGYGTACGGACCCCACTTTGAGAACCCCTGGACTAGTTAATTTCAGGCTCTCACTAGACTTGTGAACGCAGGAGTATGTATACCTTTCACTGTACAGTGCATGTGAACCCAAAGGTCGTGAACCCTGTACCAGTAATGTCTGGGATCACATTAGCCAAATTTAATTCAATAATTCAGAATATCAACTGACTCTTAAGTGTAATAGATTAGAATAAACAGCCACAAAAGGCTTTTGATTGATGAGTGTGTATTATAAGATTCTACCCAGATAAAAACATACAACAAAGGATACCATGCTGTCAAATCCTAAAGCCTGCCAAGCAGCAACATCTCGCTCATTATGATATTTGGCTTTTTCCTGTAATTTCCACTGTACAGGGATAGAGATGGTAGCATGTGTGTCCACTGGAAATAATCTCTCCTGTATGAAACATTAGCAAGCCTGGGGCTTCACAATGACCCCTGCCCTCACCCTGCTCCCCACCCTACCTGGCAAGCACTGTTGTTCAATTGGCCTCATGCTCTGTGATGAGCTGATGAATACAAACATGAGAGATGATTGAAGCGACATGTTTTTGTCCACCACTGTAGGCAGAATAACACCAGTCTTCATTAACATTAAGGTCAAGTCATAAATATTMTTTGACTATATACAATCCCCTTTGTCTGGGGACATGGGGAAGCGCTCCGCTAATATCCTCATATGCCATTGTAAATCATAGGCAGATTGTATATTTCTGAGGATGATCTCAAACATCCTTGAAATATCTACGATGACAGATGGAACAATCCTGCGATATGTGAGGAATCCATGCTTCATCACAGCAATCTCCAGGCAATTCGAGTCTTGTAGATTTTGGAGTCTAAACCAACCAATCATTGAAATGCGGAGAGCATCAGGTGAGGGGACCAAGATAGAACTGTCCAGGATTATATTTAACTGCCTTGCCGTTATTACACTTGCATTCATTGGGTAGTCAGTSCAACCTGAAGCACTCTTGAGGTGCTTGTGCTGTGGAACAGAAACCTCTCAGTGAGCACRACATGGGGCTATGTTTGGCTGATCCCATTCAACAGCTCATATCTATCAGAAACCTAATTTTCTCCTGGATTCCAACCACAATTGATCTATTATGGGATTATCTGACCTTGTAAATGGGCTTAATGTTTTACAATCAGGACATTTATGATTTGGAAGCTCAAATGTTCAAWATATTAGATTGACCTCTTTCCCATGGTGGAGATGAAATGTTCTTCCTGCCTTGCAGGCTTTGCTGAGGACTTTGAATAAACCAACATCATACCCTCAAGCCATCAGGATCCACAAACAGTTTCTGGGATGTGTTGACCTCTCTGCTGTTTTTCTTTCTAGGAAGTCAACCTTTTTCAACRTACTGACAAAGAGTCAAGCTGCAGCTGAGAATTTCCCCTTCTGCACCATTGACCMAAATGAAAGCCGAGTGCCCATTCCAGATGAACGCTATGATTTCCTGTGCCAATTCCACAAGCCTGTCAGGTATGGGGTCTCACTGTTCACRTATTATTCACACTTCAGACTTGGGCTCTCTGGCAAATATGTATTGGCCACCGCAAATGTACACTACTGCAACATGAAAGACACAAACATTTTGTTGACATTGAGTTGCCAGTCCTTTACAATACATATAAGGATAACTGCAGGTTTCCATGTTATTTTGTCTTTTAAGTAAGAGGCTATAACATTTAAGTGTCAGTGGCTGGCTATCATATGTCATTATGAGCGCGGTTAGACCATCCTATTGGTTTGATGTGAGAGAGGGTCATAAATCACAGCAGGGAATTAATGTCTCTGTCTCTCTGGGGTTGATGGTATTGCGAAAGCGACTGTATAACATGTTCAGCACTGAGCAATGCAAAAAATATTCATTATGACTCTGCTAGGACTAATATGACATAAACCCTATCACCCTTTAGTCACAGCTCTTGTGTCTCAAACCATATATTCCAGAGTGTAGGAGCCTGRTGACGAATCAAGGTATGGCACATACCTCTGTTGTCAGTAGGAGGATGATTAAGGTGTAGAACCGGTGTTGGTSTACAGGCTGCTGCTTGGTTTTTATTTCTCCTTTATCTGCATTAAGTGGGAGGGCTGATAGAACCATGGGGCCCTAGGGCTACCACTTAGTCAGCGATAGACAGCTAATGCCCCAGACATGATTTTAAAGACGTATATATTGAAAACAAGAAAGTTTGATCACAGAGAATCTCCTCTGGCAGTATTGATTCATATGTAAAACCCGAGAAACACTTTCACTTTCCAAACGTTGTCCTTTTCTGTATTTTGTTGGTTATATTAGACATTAAACTGAGTTATAGAACCTCTGTTTCTTTTCCACYACACTAATCCCCACTACCTGTTCTGCAACAAGGTGCYGGYCTTCCTGAATGTGGTGGACATAGCAGGACTGGTGAAGGGAGCTCACGCTCCCCAGGGCCTGGGCAACGCCTTCCTGTCCCACATCAGTGCCTGCGATGGCATCTTCCACATGACACGTGAGTCCCACCTGCCAGGCTATAGCACACTGCATATCACTGTCTAAAATGACAGGCTTTTCATTTGGTTAGAAATGTGTCCCAATGTACATGCACTGCCCAGAATGAGGTAGTAAAGAGAACAATTACTGAAAATGTACTTCATACTTCGCTGTAGAATCTTGTTGAAAGCAGTTGGCAGAGCTTTTTACTGAGGCCTATATGGTTCTGTCTGCTGGGTTCCAAGATAAACACAATATTCAGGAATAGAGCAGATGAAGCCAGACCCAAAACTCACATTCCTATTGGGAGTTTCTCTCTGAATTGGAATCAGAGAAAAGTTAATGAAAGGGCCTGTGCCTAGTTTGGTAGACTCACTGCTCACTACTCTGTGGTTGGGAAATACAACTAGACTCAGACGGAAGTCTTTAGCGGCTTCCTGTAACCACAGATTATTGTAACTTGATCCCAAAATGACACAGTTTGATAATGGTTGGGCACAACAAAGGTAAGTAGCCTGTATGGCAAAAATACAGTACGATTAAAGAATAACGTAATAAGCAACTTCTCCTTTTGTGGCATCGATATGAGTCAGAAACATTTATTCTAGTGTCAAAATTGACTRCAAAGTGTAAATATGATCATTTTGGTCATGAAGTCGGTCTTGTCCAAAACGAAGATTTGCGAGATAATTCGAAAAAAATAGTATGTCATGGAATGAATGGTACCGTAACAGTTTTCCTCGGGTTAGGTTTATTTCAATCCTGCCCACAACTGGCAGCACCCAAGTAATCATCAATTCAGACCGCAGCTGCATGCAACCCGATCGTAATGCCCATGGTCAATTTGGTTTGACATTCGATATCCCTATGGGCTAGTTAGGCACCATCAGTAAATTACGCAATGTATATGGGACAATATTTTAACATTTCAAATAGCTCCAAATTTCAATGACTTAAAAGCCTCAAATCAATTATAATTTGTAGAAATTCATGTACAAATATTGAAAACATCTAAACAACTAAACGGTGTGCAACATGAAAGTATTGTTCTATTTACATCATGTCATTTATTGACGGTCCCTAACTACCCCCACAGATAGGCTATCCAAAGCCAAACCAATTTTGCCACGGTCGCACACCAGCCGGCTGAAGCTAATTGGCAAAAGAAGTTGGCTAGCTTGCTAGCTAGTCTAGGATACTTCCAGACACAAGACCTGGTTAGACTGTTTCAAGTTACATAGGAGGGTGATTGACGGTAACTGTTTTGGCAGAGTGAAAGTACAAATGCTTCCCATGTTCGAACACACACACAAGAGACACCCACATCAAAGCACGCCTCCAAAACCCAAATCTCGTTCTCAGTCGCATTTCCTAATGAGGCGAATTGAAACCGAGACGAAATCAGAAGGTTCAGCCTCCCCTTTAAGATATTGTTTATTGTGAAAAACTGAGTTTAAATGTATTTGGCTAAGGTGTATGTAAACTTCCGAYTTCAACTGTAAGCACATATCAATTGATGCAAAACATATAAGAACATCTTGAAAATACAGGTAACTGCCAAAATAAAGGAAACACCAACATAAAGTGTCTTAATAGGGCGTTGGGCTACCACGAGCCAGAACAGATTCAATGTACCTTGGCATAGATTCTACAGGTGTCTGGAACTCTATTGGAGGGATGCGACACCATTCATCTACGTGAAATTAGATCACTTGGTGTTTTGTTGATGGTGGTGGAAAAATGCTATCTCAGGCACCGCTCCAGAATCTCCTATAAGTGTTCAATTGGGTTGAGATTTGGTGACTGAGACAGCCATGACATATGGTTTACAGATATAACCCTCTGGGAAGGTCTAACTGATGACATAAAGTCAAATAGCTTTTTAAAACACCTGAGTCGCACAGCAGAATGGAAGCATGTTTTCTAAACGGTGTCTTGTGAGATATGGCTTGAAGTGGCAATGCTCTATTGGCCCCTAGACTGGAACCAGTGAACAAGACCAATATTAACACGGCTGCTTCTCCCTGAAGCAACCACAGACAGGGGACAGCACAGCATCACAGGAAGCCTACCTGTATCTTTAAACTGAATACCACACATTTTAGTAGTGATATAACGTCAATATAGTACATGTAAGTTAACATAATACCTGTTATAAACAGTACAACCTCACAAGAACAGCGGTTTCACAGAGACAATTGACAAAATTGACGGTTACAACATATCCTCTGTAGGTAAATCTCACCTTGCATTACTTTCTCCTACAGAGTAAATCATTGCTAAAGCTTAGTTGTGGTTGGTCCTACAGTGGGTGGCCCTCCATTGCATCAACAAAAGCAGGCAACCTCCTCTCAGACCAATTGTCTAAGGAAACGATATCCTTCCATACCCAACACACCCTTTCGTGGAAGTCATCCCGTAACCTCCACTGGATACTGTACAGTATATTTCAATGGTTTGTTTACAAGGAAAGGAGGCTGCGTTTTGACGTCCTTCTCTATATTTGAGGAGAGAAAACGAATCCCTTCCTGAGAGGTTTCTTAATCACAGGAAAAAAGAATAGCCATGTAGAGGACAAACAACAATTGGTCTGAGAGCATTGCCACCTGTTCCATACAGCAGTGTGATAACTGTTCCGTGGATGTGCTCAAATATGAAAATGTCATAAGCAACACATTTGAGATAATCATCAGAGTCTTGAGGTAGTTCGAGACATGCAGTCTCAGTCTGTCGCAAGGAGTCAGTTGAAAGGCTATTGGAAAATGGCCTCAGAAATGAAATGACACACTTATACTGTCCACATAGTAATCCCTTGCAGAGAGAACTTGGGAACAATTAGGAAAATGGCCTGTATTGTAACCCTGTCCATTTGGCCACTCTGCCTGCCACAGCCCAGTCACTAATCAGAGCTCTTTTCACAAAATGGGAAAGTCAATAGCTGCATACAATCAGTAAACAAATTCAGCTATTTTTATACGAGCCTCCATCTCCATTTTAGTAGCAGCAATTTAAATTATTCTAGCGTGTAACACTTTAATTGTGTAAGACAAAGATGATGTCAGAGGCACAAAAGAACTTCAGGCAGAGGGAGACCTATAAGTAATTTCTATGCTGCCACAGTGAGCCAGACAAGTGAGAAGTATTTTGTGGGGGTTGTTTTGCTGATGCACTCACATCTGTGTATTTACTGAGAATACAAAGGCAGTTAGTGGGCATGATAAACTGAAAGCAACAATGCTGAATTGTACCCGTGTTACAGAAATGGCCTTTCAGCTTTCACGGAATAGTTTCACTATCCCTAAAAAGTAATTTATCTGCATAAAAATTAGGGGGGGACTCAGTGAATTACAGTGAATTATAAGTGAAATAATCTGTCTGTAAACAATTGTTGGAAAAATTACTTGTGTCATGCACAAAGTAGATGTCCTAACCGACGTGCCAAAGCTATAGTTTGTTAACAATGTATGTACAGTTGAAGTCGGAAGTTTACATACACTTAGGTTGGAGTCATTAAAACTTGTTTTTCAACCACTCCACAAATTTCTTGTTAACAAACTATAGTTTTGGCAAGTCGGTTAGGACATCTACTTTGTGCATGACACAAGTCATTTTTCCAACAATTGTTTACAGACAGATTATTTCACTAATAATTCACTGTATCACACTTCCAGTGGGTCAGAAGTTTACATACACTAAGTTGACTGTGCCTTAAAACAGCTTGGAAAATTCCAGAAGATGATGTCATGGCTTTAGAAGCTTCTGATAGGCTAATTGACATAATTTGAGTCAATTGGAGGTGTCCCTGTGGATGTATTTCAAGGCCTACCTTCAAACTCAGTGTCTCTTTGCTTGACATCATTGGAAAATCAAAAGAAATCAGCCAAGACCTCCAAAAACATTTTTTGTAGACCTCCACAAGTCTGGTTCATCCTTGGGAGCAATTTCCAAACGCCTGAAGGTACCACCTTCATCTGTACAAACAATGGTACGCAAGTATAAGCACCATGGGACCATGCAGCCATCATACCGCTCGTTCTGTCCCCTAGAGATGAACGTACTTTGGTGCGAAAAGTGCAAATCAATCCCATAACAACAGCAAAGGACCTTGTGAAAATGCTGGAGAAAACAGGTACAAAAGTATCTATATCCACAGTAAAATGAGTCCTATATCGACATAACCTGAAAGGTCGCTCAGCAAGGAAGAAGCCACTGCTCCGAAACCGCCATAAAAAAGACAGACTACGGTTTGCAACTGCACATGGGGACAAAGATCGTACTTCTTGGAGAAATGTCCTCTGGTCTGATGAAACAAAAATAGAACTGTTTGGCCATAATGACCATCGTTATGTTTGTAGGAAAAAGGGGGAGGCATGCAAGCTGAAGAACACCATCCCAACTGTGAAGCACAGGGCTGGCAGCATCATGTTGTGGGGGTGCTTTGCTGCAGGAGGGACTGGTACACTACACAAAATAGATGGCATCATGAGGCAGGAAAATTATGTGGATATATTGAAGCAACATCTCAAGACATCAGTCAGGAAGATAAAGCTTGGTCGCAAATGGGTCTTCCAAATGGACAATGACCCCAAGCATACTTCCAAAGTTGTGGCAAAATGGCTTAAGGACAACMAAGTCAAGGTATTGGAGTGACCATCACAAAGCCCTGACTTCAATCCTATAGAAAAGTTGTGGTCAGAACTGAAAAAGTGTGTGTGAGCAAGAAGGCCTACAAACCTGACTCAGTTACACCAGCTCTGTCAGGAGGAATGGGTCAAAATTCACCCAACTTATTGTGGGAAGGTTGTGGAAGGCTACTTGAAACGTTTGACCCAAGTTAAACTATTTAAAGGCAATGCTACCAAATACTAATTGAGTGTATGTAAACTTCTGACCCATTGGAAATGTGATGAAAGAAATAAAAGCTGAAATAAATCATTCTCTCTACTATTATTCTGACATTTTACATTCTTAAAATAAAGTGTTGATCATAACTAACCTAAGACAGTAATTTTTTACTAGGATTAAATGTCAGGAATTGTGAAAAACTGAGTTTAAATGTATTTGGCTATGGTGTATGTAAACTTTCGACTTCAACTGTATGTGCTCGCTTTTTTATAGTGACAGAAAAAATGAAGCAGATCCTCAAACCAAAACCAGCTCTTTTATGTCTGTGTGTAGAAAACAGACTTTCTAAATAAGGATGAGATTATGCTGGTGCTTTTACTGTCACTTTACGACGATCTGTTTTGACATACCATTGTTGTCCCTCTGTGGACTCCTTAGAGACTAAGCTGTATGTTCCACAAGTTAACCATTAAACATTGCTGGTTTTGTTTTGCAATTATATAAATGTTTTATCTGGTGTCAGGCAGTATAGGCTGCAATATTCCAGGCACTTCTTTTATATTGCTTGATTATACGGTTGGGGTGAGCACACTTTTTCCTGTCTGGAACGGCATGTTTGTGTCTGAAAATTAGAAACGGGTTTCTCCAAACATCCTACAAAAGGCTGCTGCTCCATGGCAGAGCTAGCGCTCAACCTAAGTGAGTGTCAATAGTGTGCTTGTTAGTGCATGTACCTGTGCCTGACTGGTTGACCTGATCCTGATCAAATGAAGTGGGGGAGGTTTGGAAATCTCAGCCATACTCTACAGTAGACCAGCCGTAAAACTGAACTTTTTTACTTTTGGTTTATTCCCAGTTGCCATTATGGAAACCCTTTGTGAATGTAGGCCTACATGCAATTGTTTCCCTTGGAAACGAGGGACTAAACTACGCTAGACAATACATTTTTGACATTTCTCATTTTGTTTAAATGATACATTCTTGTCAGTAGTGATTTGTCCCTATATTATCAGAACTTAGAGGAAGGATGCTAGATCTTGGACAGTATAGACCACTTCCTGGTTTCAGCTTCAGCTCTACAAACACTCTACTCTACTCTATAAGAAGGAAAGCATAATTGCAGTTGATATTGTCTAAATTGAAATTCATCACTTTTCCAGCCCAACAGCTGCAAGTTGCTATAGAAATCCAGTTTGATTTAACTACACTGCCTCTGTTGTTAATCCGAAGATTCTGGAAAAGATACATTTAAATTGTGTTTTCCTTTAATAGTCAAACATTGCAGTTTTAAAATGTCTCTATCATTAACTTGTTGGTATATTGATGTGCATGGTTATGTTCTAAACCGGGGATCATCAACTAGATTCAGCTGTGGATGAGCTGATGTTGAGCGGATGTTGAGCGGATGTTGAGCTGATGTTGAGCGGATGTTGAGCGGATGTTGAGCGGATGATTGAGCTGATGTTTAGCGATGTTGACTGATGTTGAGCGATGTTGAGACGGATGTTGAGACGGATGTTGAGCGGATGTTGAAGCGATGGTTGAGCGGAGTGGAGCGATGTTGAGCGGATGTTGGCGGATGTGAGCTGTGTGGAGCGGATGTGGAGCTGATGTTGAGCGGATGTTAGCGAGTGAGCTGGATGTTGAGCGATGTTGAGCGGATGTTGAGCTGAGGTTAGCGATGTTGAGCCGATGTTGAGCGATGTTGAGCGGAATGCTTTGAGCGGATGTTGAGCTGAATGAGTTGAGCGGATGTTGATGAGTTGAGCTGATGTTGAGCGGATGTTGAGCGGATGTTGAGCGAAAAAATGTGGGGGGGGAGGTGAGACGGTGGGGGTGGCGGTGGCAAATAATAAACTATAAGGCAGAGAGCCAAAAGGGGAGGACGGAGCTGGAAGACGCAGCGGTTCTGATTTCCCACTCAGTAATCCCAAAGAAGGGACTAGCTGCCTACCAAAACTAGTGCGGTAGAGACGTAGTTAAGCGGATTGGCTTGAGTGATAGCTGATGTTGAGCTGATGTTGAGCGGAACATAGTTGCAGCTTGACTCGTTTGAAGCGTATGTTGAGCTGATGTTGAGTGATGTTGAGCGGATGTTCGAGGGGCCAGAAAGCAATTACAAATCATTTGTAGACTGCAAGTTGATCAAAGAGAATCTCCTCTGGCAGTCTTGAATCCCAAGCAGTCTTGAATCTCCTCTAGCAGTCACAAGAATCCCAAACAGATTTAATATTTGACTAAAACATTACCATTTCAAACCATGCCTACTTTTTTACGATCACGTGTCTCTCTTTTATGCACTGGAATACTTGGAAACAGATTTCCAAAATTTAAATAACTTGGAGTGGTCTTTTATGTCCAACAATGAAAATTCTCCCCAAATAATTGCTCAGAAAAGTTGGGGGGCCAACTTAGAACACTTAGAACAGTGTTCCCCAACTGGCGGCCCTTGGGCCGCATTTGGCCCGTGGGCCGCCAGTTGGGGAACACTGTTCTAAAAAGTGCATCGTCCTCCAACTTGACATACCTTAGCTATAGACTTATCGAAGCCAGGCAGTGGTCAAACAGGCTTTTCAGCCTGGTGTGGGAACTTTGATGTCAAGTCAGACGAAGTTGCTCAATTCTCCCAGTAGTCTGCATGTTATGAATCTTTTTCAACCCCTAATGGTTTTGAAAAGCCTGTATAAACAGTGGATTTTCTTTTAACGAAACCTTCCAAAAACTATTAAGTGGCATTATGGCATCCTGAAAGCTGGTTCTATTAAATGCCCAGATTTCATAAGGGAGTAGTTTGAAGGGTAAGTGCTCCGAGTGCTTCTGCAGTGACTGGAACACTGTTGGATCCTCTTCCTGAGACACAGACACACAGACAAACTCGTTCCTGCTCACCGACTCTACTGAGTCACCTGTGTCCCTTACCAGCAAGCATGCTTCCCCACATGGCCTCATTCACATTGGTTTCATCTCCAGCTACTTATTGAAGAAAGAGGATGCTCACAGACTAGTCCCTAGTCGTTGCGTGAGCAGGTCGAAGGCAGTATCAGAAATCTTATGCTTATGAATAGTCTGTTACCAGAGTCTGATACTGTACATAGTTGTGAGTCATTCTCATCCATGTGTTTGTCTTTCTCAAAGTGCGTAGCCAAAGCAGTAGTATAAACTGTAGTACATTCATTCACAAAGACTGGATTTTGTCAATCAATTGGAAAGCAGCACTTTTTCTTGGCTCACACTCTTCTCACTTTAATTGAATGCCTTGAACACCTGCATACTACTGCGTTTAAACAAGATTCTCCTTAATCTCCTTAAACCAGCAGAAACAGGCTTAGCATAGCATGAGGAAATATTGAGAAAGTATTGAATCGGTTACAGTCATAATATAGTGTTTGCTGTCTGTAATTTGATGAATAAAAACATTGAACTTGAAACTCTGAATTTAAGAAAATGTTCATTTGAATTTAATAAAAATAAAGATGTCAACAACTCAGATACTGGTCATATTTACCCATTACATTGATTTTCTGCCAAATGATGGCAAAGGGGTCTGGGTATGAGACTGTACGCTGGCTTTCCTGTGGAGGCCCCTCTGGTGTTGGTATGGAGGGGGATCATGTGACTCACAGAGATGTTGTAGACAGGAACCTCTGGGGATGACAACTCACCCTGTTATTTCTCAGATTTTTTAACGATATTTCCTACTTCTGACATTTAGGCACTACTAGTGTCTATGTTCCCTGGGTAATGACTGCCTGACAGAATCATCCACTGGTATTGTAAAATACTGTTTATGATGGAAAGGAAACGACCGTGATGAAAGCATAATGAATTGACAGCACCCTGTAGTGTCCTCGTAGCTAGTCACACTGCATTCACAAACATGACTGTTTAGTGGATAAGCCACAAAATGCACAGACTGGAAGTGGTTGTGTTTTGTCTTTGTTTACATTGCTGGAGAGGCACTTCATGTTGAACTAGACTCGTGTTTTGTATGTATGAGCATTTGTCACAACTTTATTGAGCAGTTATAATACAAGTTGATTTGTATTCAGTAGTCATTAGAGCATACTCCAAACTATTTCCAGTATTAAAATAAATAGTACCTGAAATGGAATTGACCCCAGTCCCACTTCCAAGTGTTCTACAGATATCAAAGGATTACATCCTTTCCAGAATTGTGTTTAATCTGCAGAGCAAATAAATGATGCGTTAAGTTACGTTATTTTTATGCACGAGCACAATCATTTATTTTAGAAATGCAGCCTGTGTGTTGTTGTGTGAGGCCCTGCATTTATATGGTCTGCTGTTGTACAGAGTGATGTGATTTCCTGGAGACAGAGCGGATGCACAGCATTTTGCTCTGTTTACTGGCGAAGACCAGAATCCTCCTTGTGTTTGTGGGCTGTGTTGAGATATACTGTCACGCCGTTTAAAAGAGCATTTTGATTCTGCCAGAATGAATGAGTTTTTGTCAACCTCCACTCATCGTGGCTGACTAGACTAAAACGTCTACCCATCTTGACTGGAGATCACAGCAGCTCCAGATAACATGCTTGGTGATTGAAGGTCGAAATATTTTGAATTCTAATGGGGCTGCTGGATGAATTGCCTGAAATAGACTGTAGAATTTGTCTGCTTCCTTCTCCTGCCCCCCTTCCCTGTCCACTGTGAAAAGAAGCATTGGGAATGGCTGGGCCCGATGATCATAGAATTATTGGATGTTGATTCTAAACCCCTCAAAGAGGAGTTGCTATGGAGATCTCGTTCCAAACTGTGAAATGATTCACCGTTGAAAGGCTGGAGGGTCTGAAAGCCGTACCCATCATTGTTCAGGTGGCGGTTGGTTAGGAAATTGCTGGTGCCTGTGCAATCAGCACCGCTATGGTAGTTAAGGATCTAAAAAGGTTTGTTCTCTGAATGATGTGAGACAACAGTGATGTGCATATGATGGTTCCTTTCAATCAAGGCACCCTCAGACCCACTGGCTTGAAAGAAATGACAGAGGGAATGAACACCATTATTGTCTATCAGAGTTAATGAAATCTGGAGCCTCCCTTGTACATTAATTCTTCAGCTGCATAAATAACCAACTAGACTGAGAGGTTATCTTCCCAGTCAGATGTCAGCTCTTTACTTTGGTAACCATTTTCAGTGGCAAAAATATTTGCTGGAAGGATACACATTTGATACATCGGTTTGGTTGGAAGTACTGCAGTTGGCTTGAGTTTAAATTGGAATGGGAGATACCTTATGAGGTAGCCGACTAATATTCATAGGATGAAACAATGTCATTTTGTTACAATCAATTCTGAAACGTGGGATCTTGTCGGAAAAATGAGGACGTACTTGAAATATACAAACATAACATTTCTGATGTCCTTAACAAAAAAAAGTAAGATACAGATGCATTTTCCGTTTTTGCTCTCTGTTGAGAAACTAAATAACCTAAAAGAAGTGAGATGAGTCCTACATGAAAGTCTGCTATCATCTTGTTTCATGATATATATATATATATAAAAAGATATTCCCAGAATCAACATAAATAATCATGTCGGCGTTGGCAGTGTTTTGATGCAGGGAAGGTGGCCATAATGTGCTTTTCCTGACAGGCTCATAAAGTAGCTTTTAATGCTCTGAATACCAGGAGAATTGCGGTACTAGGTTTGTATAGAACATCTTAAAAGCTGGGCCAGGAATGCAAGCGCTTCAGATGTGCTCTTCCCCCTCTCGCATGTGAAAACATGCACAGGAAATTAGCAGCCAGTGAATACTGTAATTTGACTGAATTATGTTGACCACATAGCCTCTCCAGGTAGCAACATCAGAGTAGTCAGTTTGATCAGTATTGATCTGTTTCCTGTCTCTCCTTGTCTTTGTACTTGACAGAAAAGTAATGACATCAGCCCCTCAAACTAGCTGCATGTTTTCAAGTGTTTCACCTCTACAAACTGAATATATATGGCCTCTTGAAACAGTTGTCACCATGGTTCATTGAAAGCTCACATGTCAGCACCCCAGAGGAAAAACAAGGTGAAAAAACAAAAAAAACAATGAACCCACTATAGTGCCAAATGATTTGAACTAGAGATGTAACAAACCTTGCTCGCCACCTCGATTAACCTGTGCCATGCACATTGACTCGGTACCTGTACCCCCTGTATATAGCCTCGTTATTGTTGTTTTATTGTTACTTTTAATAATTCTTTACTTTAGTTTATTCGGTAAATGTTTTCTTAATTTACCTCTTTCTTGAACTGCATTGTTGGTTAAGGGCTTGTAAGTAAGCATTTCACGGTAAGGTCTACACTTGTTGTATTCAGCGCATGTGACAAATAATGTTTGATTTGATTTGATACCTATTTGTAATTTTTTATGTCTGTTGAGATACAGCCTATATTGGCCTATATTAATTCAAGCTACTTTTGAAGCACATGTTTTGCTCTAGAAACTAATATGTAAGACTGTAAATACATTTGTTTATTATAAATTATACAATGGGTGGGTCTAATCCTGAATGCGCAATCCACTGTCTCATCAACCCAGCCAAGCAATGTATACATTTGATCTCCACTATAAAAAGCATCTAGACATTATCTCACATTTCTTTTAGACTAACATTTAGTTTTCAATGTGTATAAACCTTGCTTTCTGTCTCCGACATTTCAAATTGGTTTCAATATTAAAATTTGATCTCCAGCAGACAGACAGGCAGYGTTTTTCAGCCAGTCGAAATCATGTATCAGCTGGCATAATTTTTATGCATATATACAAAGAAATGTCAATTCAAAAAAGGTAAAACGAAATGAAGTGCAGGTAGTTTGCAGTCTTTCCAGCTTCAGTTTGAAGAAATTGTGTTAGCTGTGTTGTTGGCTAGCTCCTCTGAACAACAGTGTCCTGATGAGTGAGCACATTTTCTATGCCATGGGAAATCATACCTCATTAGCTCATTGTTATAGATGTGTCCAAATAAATGTCCCTAGAAAACAGCTTTAAAAAATGCAAATGCAGCTAATTTGCTGTTATTCTGGAAGCGTTTTTTTTATGTGACTGTAAGTTAGCCGTAGTTGGCTAGCTAGCAAGCAAGGGATAAGAACATTGCCAGCCAGTATGACAATGAAACATTTAGAACGAACGACTGGTTCGCGTCCATAGATACAGAACAAAAAGACTGATTGGCTGGGTCGCGTCTGTAGCAACCGAACCGATAGAACGAACGACCAGCTGGCTTGGGTAGCAACCGAAGATTTGTGTCAGGACTATATCTTGTGGAAGGATGAAATACTATGAATAAATTCATCAAAATAACGTTTTTAATGAAAATATGTCAATCATTATTTGAATATGTTGGTAACACATTGTATAAAAGTGATAATGCTATTGAAGCCGGTGTTTGGTGGATATATCGGAACACCGCCTTCTCAGTCATTATCACTTAAAGCTAAAATGTTGATATGAATACCTGTCATGTGGAATAGAGATCTGTCATTCATTCATTGCTATCTACGATCATTGATCTCCTGAAGAAGCTATCCCATTTCCTTTTTTTCAGTGCCCCCAAATGTTTGGATATACTGGTAAAGTTACCAGGTTTGTTAGCTAGCTAGCCAAGGAGGTAACATCACTAAACGAATGTGAAACAAATGGTTAACAATGTCGACGTGCGAGTAGTTTTAGAACGTCCCATGACATGGTTTATGAATGTAAAATGCGGTCCTGGAGACTCGCAATAGGAAGATACAAATGTTTCGCTGGTATGAGTCAGATCTTTTGACCTGGCTGGGGGGGCTAGAAGCAAGCCATTTTCGCTGTAGTAATGGTGCAACCATGGAGCTAACGAATCTGCACTCGCTTGTTTTTCTAGGGCCCTCGGAAACAAAGGTACAGCGTAGCCTAATCATTACAACAATTATTATCTGGGAGATTTTTTCGTAGTCGCACAGTGCTCCCAAAATAAAACTCCTGGTCACACAGCAAAATATTTTGTTGCGTATGCAACCAAATTAGTCGCACTTTAGAGCCCTGGTCCTATCCCATGACTATGTTGAGGCAAGGCTTCCCCAGACTCCACTCCTCTCGGCCGTCCTCAGGTCAGGGCAGTGTTGAGCCACAAGCCCTGAGAAGATAACGTCCTTTGTTCTGTCAATAAAGGCACACCTGGTAATGGTCTCTTCAAAACATACAGTATTTGAAATGAAGTAGTAAAACGTTAATTGCAAGATAAGCTTGACTCCTGAAAACCAGCCCCCCCCCCCTCTCTTTTTTTTTACAGTCTTGCTTGTGGCTTTGTGTGGCGCCGCCGTCTCATAAGTGCTGTCTTCACAGAGGCCTACCCAGACCCAGTCGTTAAAGGCCTAATTGTGGAGATTTCCCTCCTGTTTTTTCTTCTTCTCTTTTTCTCCTCATGCATAGATAGTAGCCCACTTACTAAGGCCTGAATGRGCCTGGTGTGATGTAAATGTGAAATTAGAGGAAATGAAAGTAAATGACTTTGCAATGTAGTGTTCAGTAAAGACTGTCTTAGATCACTGAAGGGGTAGTGGATCAGCTGTTCTTAAACTTAGAAGGACAGAGGAGCTTCTTTCTTTTGCCGTGATGATAGTCACATATTGGCCAAATTCACACTCCATTTATGAATTCTGTGTGTTTAATCATGAGTTAGTATTATGCTCTTCGGTTTAATATAGCTTTTTCTTGATATAGTATTTGTCCTTTTGTTGTGAGGGCATTATTTAAATGATTAACTGTATCAAAATATTGCTATTATAATTAGTTATCACTTATGTAAAGCCTTTCCAACAATGTATTAGGTAACCACCAAATGGATATTATAGATGTAGCCTATAGAACAATAAACCCTCACAAACACTATTGTTTTATCCGTCCCCCCCAAAAAATCAGAATCCTTTGTCAGTATGCACATTTGTGCCTCTCACAAATGATTCACATTGCATTATTTTCACTTTAAGTTCATGGAGGGACCGTGCACACAATAGCACATTTTCATTCCAATCAGTGTAGAACTGGGAGCTGGCAAATTGGAGCAGCAAAACAATAATTCCACTGATTGGCCTCTTTCTGTGTGGCGTAAGTGAACTGTTTATACTGTGGAGTACCTCTGGAAGAGGAGAGGAACCAAAACAGCCTGATTAGGCAAAGAGTAATTGGATAAGTTCATTTTACCATGAACACGACGACGCGCATGATCATGACAGCTTGCACCAAAGTGTAGAGCTTCTGTTGACTTGAATGAGACTGGAAAGTTTGATTTCATGTTCGTCTGTAATTTTGTTGTCGATCTCATCACGCTATCACACAGTTCAAAATGATTGAATGGTGATGTAAGCAGTTGCAGATTGCTAGTTTTATTTGAAAAAATCCACATACTGTTGTGTAATGTCAGGGGCCAGAAGAAGCCAGTGTAACAAGCGCATAAAGAATGGATTTGCTGATTGTTTCTCTTTCTCTTGATTGTTTCATTTTTTTTCCCACTTTCAGACTCCCAGTGATGAGCAGGGGTGTTGTTGGTCAGTCAGAGATTTGATATTCCCTGCACAGTAGGGAGTCTGGAACACACAAAAAAAAATGCTAGGTTATAAACAACACATAGCTGGGTAAATAATGTACAGGACACACATTGGGTTATTTTTGATCCAGCCAGTTGGGTTATTGAGTTATGATCCACYGGGTCAGATCAGGAGCGGGGCTTAGTAAGGGTGTGGCTTTCAGATAGTTATTTTTGGCCACCGGTGAGAGTAAATGTAATCCCGGTTCATCTGTTCTGTTGTATTGTCAACACACTTTTGTAGCCAATTGAGGCTTACACAAGTTGAGTTCTTCAAGTGCCTATGTGTATCCCAATGTTGGGATAGTTACTATTTTGATGTGATATTTAAATAATAATGTCATTAAAATGTGCAAAAATATTGAGGGGAAATTTAAGTTTGCAGTGTACAAACATAACATGATGAAGAGGAATGACATTTACTCTCACAAGTGGCCATAACTACCTATATGTAAGCCACACCCCACTCCTCCTAAAAAGAACCTATGAATTACATTTTTTTTTAAATGTGAAATTACTTATGAATTACATTAAAAGAATACCCAGCATGAAAGTTAATAAAAACCCAACTGATCTTTAAATTAACCCATGTTTAAGTAATCCAAAGGCGGGCTTTTAGTTAGTTATTTTTAGGCACCCGTGAGAGTAAATGTCATTCATGTTAAATTTGTACACTGCAAATTAAAATGTTCCTTCAATATTTCTGCACATTTCATACCTTAATATAAAATGTATAGCATTATTATTTAAATATCACAAAGTGGTAATCATCCCAACATTGGGATATGCATAGGCACTTATGAAACTCATACTCTTGTGTAAGCCTTATTAAAGCTAGAAAAGTGTCAATGCTCAACCTTAGCATGTGTTGACAAGACAACAGAACAGATTAACCGGAATTACATTTACTCTCGTGGGTGGCCAAAAATCACTATCTGAAAGCCACACCCCTACTAAGCCACGCCTCCAGTCTTCTGATCTGACCCGGTGGATCATAGCTCAATAACCCAGCATCAACAACCCAACTTTAAATAAACAATGGGTTGTTTGTGACCTAACTGGCTAGGTCAAAACAACCCAACTTGTGTTCTGTCCAATATTTACCCAAATTGGGTTGTTTTTAACCCAGCCTTTTTTTTGTGTGCAGGACTGTCCCTTACCAGGGGAAGGGTGGGGAGTAGGGAGTGGGGTGTGATGGTCCTTGCAGCTGGGCAATAATCTGGAATAGAGAGGATTCTGGGTGGATGGGTGGGTGGAATCTTGATGAAGTCTACCAAAGAGAGTATGAAATTCTTGTTTCATACTGCTTTCTTAAGTGAACTGACAAATGTTTATGTTTATATAAACCAGATAGACAATAACTATAAGAGTCCTATTACTCATTTTTTTATTTAAAAAATGTCACCTTTAATTAACCAGGTAGGCCAGTTGAGAACAAATTCTCATTTACAACTGCGACCTGGCAATTATAAACCGAGTGGTTTGATCCCTGAATGTTGATTGGCTGACAGCGGTGGTATATCAGACCGTGTACCACGGGTATGACAAAACATTTATTTTTACTGCTCTAATTACGTTGGTAACCAGTTTATAATAGCAATTAGGCACCTCAGGGGTTAGTGGTATATGGCCAATAGGCAAGTTGYGTTGTGCATAAGAACAGCCCCTAGCCGTGGAATATTGGGCAGACCACAACTCCTCGTGCCTTATTGCTTAAATATAACACACGTCACTGAATTTGTTTAAAAATCAGGTTGAGGAGAACTTAGGAAACTGCAGAGGTGTTCTATTGCCCATTAAAACCCCGTCCACACCATGAATTAATATTTCCAACATGAATCATGGTTGAAACTTGTTCAGAATCAGAAGTATGACAGCCATGATAAGTGGCATGAATCAGTCAAATGACTAACTTTCTCACCGGGCCTCAACTGTCAACAGTCCTCTCCACTGAGGTGTCAGCACTTCAACCAGGAGTGCTGTTTGAATTAAGTAAGTCTTCGCCAACACGCAGATGCCGAACACAGCGCGCGTCATTCATCAACACAGCAATGTTTCTAACCTGAGTTTCAGTGTCCTGACAGCCACCACACAGGGGGATGATACGCTTCATATTATCGTGACAATGGAAAGTGTACGTGCAACTAAAGATGTCAGTGCTTAACTAAAACTGTTTTAATTATTTTCTAAGTAATCTCATAGCTAATGCTTGCCAGGTAGAAGATGTGTAGTGAGCTGAATGAGCTGCTAATGCTAATGAGCTGAAACATACACAGAAAGAGCATCTTTGTATTTAGTTACATGGTGTTTTACCTGTGCTAATGGTAAAACTTTCAGAAAACAGGTTTATATATCAGCCGGATGTCCAGGAAGCCTTGAGTGATTCTTGTCAGCTGCCAGTTGGGTGAATGATAACGATCACTGTGCTGACACTAGTTAATGACATGGCGGATAGTGGGCCAGAGAGGTGCCCTTCGCTGGTGTTAAAGGGTTGTCAGTCCCCATCTGACAGATGCCCCTCACTCCCCCCCCTTCCCCTCCCTTCCAGCCCCGTGGCCGGAACCCTCAGCCCTTCTCCAGAATCAGAAGGAGGACATCATCAGTTGCTGCCTAAATTGTGTGGTTAAGTGCTTCATTATCTAATCACCATCAATACTATGGCAAGTAGGGCATTGATTAGCAGAGGGAAGGCCCGATTTTATATGTACTCTTATTTCCAGTAACATTTTAACAAGTTATGGATACATGTTTATATCCAGGCGGTCATTATTTAACTGTTTGTGTTTGGTTTGCACCTCACCATTTTAAGACGCTCGACCAGAGCGGAATTACTGGCTACAACACACCATACAGATTTACATTTTGGCACAGAAAGTAGTTTTGTTTCTCAGCACAATAAAAACAGAAACGCCTTTGGCAACACTCACATATTGTGGTACTAAAGTTGGCAAGGAGCTCATGTTTTCCATGTAAGGAAACGACAACTGTTAGAGGAATTTACCATGACTCTGCAAGTTGAGGAGTCATAGTAGTGCTTACAAAACATGTGCTGGCTTACAGTATGTGTTGTGTAGAATAGTCAAATGTATTGTGAATGGGCTGTTACATTTAGCATGGTTTTCTTATATCACCCACTGTGCTTTTTGAAGTGGAAGTATTTTATGTATTTTCTCCCCTGAGAATGTAATCATTTTTGGGTACCCATAGTGCAATGTAGCAGGTGTGTGTGTGTGTGTGTGTGTGTGTGTGTGTGTGTGTGTGTGTGTGTGTGTAAGTATGTCCCAGGAGGTTGGTGGCAACTTAATTGGGGAGCACGGGCTCATGGTAATGGCTGGAGAGGTATATGTGGAATGGTATCAAAGACATCAAACACATGGTTTCCAGGTGTTTGATGCCATTCCATGTGCGCCATTCCGGCCATTATTATGAGCTGTTCTCCCCTCAGCAACCTACACTGATGAATATGTGTATGAATGTGTGTATGTATGTGTGCATGGACWGTACCAGTCAAAAGTTTGGACACACCTACTCATTCCAAGGTTTTTCTTTATTTTTTGTATTTTCTACATTGTAGAATAATAGTGAAGACATCAAAACTATGAAATAACACATATGGAATCATATATTAACCAAAAAAGTGTTAAACAAATCAAAATCTATTTTATATTTGAGATTTTTCAAAGTAGCCACCCTTTGCATTGATGACAGATTTGCACACTCTTGGCAATCTCTCAACCAGCTTCATGAGGTAGTCACCTGGAATGCATTTCAATTAACAGGTGTGCCTTGTTAAACGTACATTTGTGGAATTTCTTTCCTTCTTAAAATGCATTTGAGCCAATCAGTTGTGTTGGGACAATGTGGGGGTGGTATACAGAAGATAGCCCTATTTGGTAAAAGACCAAGTCCATATTATGGCAAGAACAGCTCAAATAAGAAAAGAGAAATGATAGTCCATCATTACTTTAAGACAKGAAGGTCAGTCAATCCGGAACATTTCAAAAACTTTGAAAGTTTCTTCAAGTGCAGTCCCAAAAACCATCAAGCGCTATGTTGAAACTGGCTCTCATGAGGACCGCCACAGGAAAGGAAGACCCAGAGTTACCTCTGCTGCAGAGGAAAAGTTAATTAGAGATAACCCAAATAAATGCTTCAAAGAGTTCAAGTAACAGACACACCTCAACATCAACTGTTCAGAGGAGACTGYGCGAATCAATCAATCAATCAAATGTATTTATAAAGCCCTTTTTACACAAGTCGATGTCACAAAGTACTGTACAGAAACCCAACCTAAAACCCCAAACAGCAAGCAATGCAGATGTAGAAGCACGGTGGCTAGGAAAAACTCCCTAGAAAGGCCAGAACCTAGGAAGAAACATAGAGAGGAACCAGGCTTTGAGGGGTGGCCAATCCTTTTCTGGCTGTGCTGGGTGGAGATTATAACAGAACATGGCCAAGATGTTCAAACGTTCATAAATGACCAGCAGGGTCAGATAATAATGATCACAGTGGTTGTAGAGGGTGCAGCAGGAGTAAATGTCAGTTGGCTTTTCATAGCCGATCTTTCAGAGTTAGAGACAGCAGGTGCGGTAGAGAGAGAGTCCAAAACAGCAGGTCCGGGACAAGGTAGCATGTCCAGTGAACAGGTCAGGGTTCCATAGCCGCAGGCAGAACAGTTCAAACTGGAGCATCAGCATGACCAGGTGGACTGGGGACAGCAAGGAGTCATCAGAGTGAATCAGGCCTTCGTGGTCAAATTGCTGCAAAGAAACCACTACTAAAGGACACCAATAATAAGAAAATACTTGCTTGGGCCAAGAAACGCGAGCAATGGACATTAGACTGGTGGAAATCTGTCCTTTGGTCTGATGAGTCCAAATTTGATATTTTTTTCCAACCATGTCTTTGTGAGATGCAGAGTAGGTGAACGGATGATCTCGGTGGTTCCCACCGTGAAGCATGTAGGAGGAGGTTTGATGGTGTGGGGGTGCTTTGCTGGTGACACTGTCAGTGATTTATTTAGAATTCAAGGCACACTTAACCAACATGGCTACCACAGCATTCTGCAGCATACGAGCCCATCCCTATCTGGTTTGCGCTTACTGGACTAGATCATTTGTGTTTTTCAAACAGGAACACGCCCAACACACCTCCAGGCTGTGTAAAGGGCTATTTGGACCAAGAACGGAGAGTGGATGGGGGTGGCTGGCATCAAGATGACTGGCCTCCAACCAATTCTCCCGAACAACACCCAAATGAGATGTTTGGGATGACGTTGGACCGTACAGTGAAGGAAAAGCAGCCAACAAGATCTCAGCATATGTGGGAACTCCTTCAAGACTGTTGGAAAAGCATCAAGGTGAAGCTGGTTGAGAGAATGCCAAGAGTGTACAAAGCTGTCCTGAAGGCAAAGGGTGGCTACTTTGAAGAATCTCAAATATAATATATTTTCATTTGTTTAACACTTTTTGGGTTAACTACATGATTCCATATGTGTTATTTTCATATTTTGATGTCTTCACTATTATTCTAACAATGTAGAAAATAGTACAAATAAAGAAAAATCATTGAATAGTAGGTGTGTCCAAACTTTTGACCAGTATTTATCTACAGTGGGGCAAAAAAGTATTTAGTCAGCCACCAATTGTGCAATTCTCCCACTTAAAGATGAGAGAGGCCTGTAATTTTCATCATAGGTAACATCTTCAACTATGCAGACAAAATGAGAAAAAAATCCAGAAATCACATTGTAGGATTTTTAATGAATTTATTTGCAAATATGGTGGAAAATAAGTATTTGGTCAACTACAAACAAGCAAGATTTCTGGCTCTCACAGGACCTGTAACTTTCTCTTTAAAGAGGCTCCTCTGTCCTCCATTTGTTACCTGTATTAATGGCACCTGTTTGAACTTGTTATCATTATAAAAGACACCTGTCCCAACCTCAAACTAGTCACACTCCAAACTCCACTATGGCCAAGACCAAAGAGCTGTCAAAGACACCAAAAGAAACAAAATTGGTAGACCTGCACCAGGCTGGGAAGACTGAATCTGCAATAGGTAAGCAGCTTGGTTTGAAGAAATCAACTGTGGGAGCATTATTAGGAAATGGAAGACATACAAGACCACTGAATAGTCTCCCTCGATCTGGGGCTCCACGCAAGATCTCACCCAATGGGGTCAAAATGATCACAAGAACGGTGAGCAAAATCCCAGAACCACACGGGGGGACCTAGTGAATGACCTGCAGAGAGCTGGGACCAAAGTAACAAGCCTACCATCAGTAACACACTAACG
>NC_036875.1:12229424-12240952 GCF_002910315.2 Salvelinus sp. IW2-2015 | reverse complement strand
ATATTTGCAAATAAATTCATTAAAAATCCTACAATGTGGATTTTCTGGATTTTTTTTCTCATTTTGTCTGTCCATAGTTGAAGTTTGTACCTATGATGAAAATTACAGGCCTCTCTCATCTTTTTTAAGTGGGAGAACTTGCACAATTGGTGGCTGACTAAATACTTTTTTGCCCCACTGTATGTACTGTATGTATGTGTGTATGGATGTATGTAAGTGTGTGTGTGTGTGTATGCATGTGAATCTCTGTAGCTACAGCAAAGGTTTAAGTAATTATGTGTGTGGTAGGGTGTTATAGTGATGTTATACTGTTGCTGTACTCTAAAGGTGCGTTTGCAGATGAGGACATTGTCCACGTGGAGGGCAACGTGGACCCAGTGAGGGACATTGAGATCATCCATGAGGAGCTGAGACTGAAGGATGAGGAGATGATCGGGCCCATTATGGAGAAGCTGGAAAAGGTGGCCGTGAGGGGAAGCGACAAGAAACTCAAACCTGAATATGTGAGTCAGTGTCTCAGCATGTCCACGGCATCCCCCACACAGCACGCAAAACATAAAAAATAACCCTCCCACACACTGCCAATGGGAAAAATGTATTTTTCTGTTCCCCCCATTGGGTCTCCCTCTGCCCCATTTTTCTTTCTTTTTCTGAGATTGAAAGTGATCGGGGGTCAGGGTATTCTGCTGTAGAAATCATTAATAGAGATTTACGTATTCAGCTGCTAACCCTGGGTCACAGTGCTGGGCTAATGAAAGTGTTTTCACAAGTCTCTTTTCATCTGAAGTAGTACTCAAATCACAGCACAGCTCTCGCTCTGCGCTCTCGCACCCACAGCAGTCTCTGGAAATTGGGTGAGGCCATACAAGGGGTGACCCACAATCCCACATCTAGATATGAATACAATAAATGTTTGGAATGTGCTTTGACAGAACATTCTTCGGTTTTCCGCAGTGAGAAACCGAATAGACTGTAAGATTAGAGGGCATCCAAATACACTGTATATCATATTGAAAYGCATGTGGAGCCAAAACGACATAATCATATTGACTTAAAAGGAAGCTCTGCAGTATTTACTGCTATAGTTCCGCTTCTGTTTTGATTGCGTGCTCTGCTCTGTCCCTCCACCGCTAGTGAAGCAGAATGCAGGCAGTGATGCTGCCTGTGTCATGTACTCTCAGTGTGCAGGGCAGAGTGAGTATGACCCCTTTGCAGAATGGGTGAGTAAGCGAGGTAATCTGGTCTTTCAGAGGGAGCGGTGTGCCCAATTTCAGAACCCCGGCACATGAGGGTCTGACCGCTCATTACACTAACGAGCGGGGCCATTTCACCTGCTGCAGGGGCCCTGGCCGGTCGGTCCCCCTCAGAGTAATCCCCCTTAGCAGCCCGGCAGACGGGCAAGCCATTCAGGCCAGGCAGGTGGCCGCTGACGCACGTAATTGCTGACAATTTTAGGCAATGAATAAAAATGATCTGCATTACTTGTCAAAGGTTGTGTGTGCCTTTCCAAGCAAAATCTATAGAAGGTGCCTTTAGAAGTGAGAGTGCGGTCCTTATCAACGGCTCTGGCGAGCTTTACAGGGGATATAATGCATTTCTTACAGGCCCGAATTTGGTATTTGACACATTCAACTGAGTTTGATTTTGGGGAAAGAAAAGGAGTGTTACTGAGATTATCCTTCATTCTTGTATTTATGTCCAGGTTTAGGGTTCGGTATGTAGGCAGTACCCTCTGCCACTATATACCATGACTCTCCTTAATTTACTGCAGTGGGCTAAGTCAGGGTCACACAGAGTGTTTCTTGGTAGTCTTAAACAAATCTACTTTCAAACAAAAGTATATACCTCACACATGGTTATGGGCTTAATAACAAGAAGACACCTGTACCATGTCAGATATAGAGTTGCATCCCAATATTAMATTTTATATACATCACAGAAGATATTTGTAAAAAACTTTAGAAATAGAATGTTTATTAGAATGTTTATTAATTACAAAACAGGACGCATGAGGCCAATAGAATGCGATTTGGTCATTTGACTGCAGGAAATGGGTACTAATGTAAATAAATAAATGGTTTAGCATCACGTCCTTTWATAGTGCCAGGAGTACCATAAAATAACCAGGTAAATAGCATGTAACTATATGAACTTAAACAGTAATTACATCCTGAGATTTGGCACTTACTGAGTAATTATCGAGAAGTTAGAATTAAGCACTAATTTCCGTAGCTGCCGCATGTTTTCCCAGAGCTCCTCAATCAGTCCTCTCTCTTTCGAAAATACTCCTGAATTCTGAATTAACACATTTTTAAATAGAGATATTTTTTACATTTCTGTAGTGTAACATATCATACACATTTCTCAACAAAAAAAAAATATATATATATTATGTTACTCAATATTCTATAGCTAGCAAGATGCATTGGATATTGATAGTACTGAGACAAACATGGGGTGTTTTGTAACTGGACCTGATTATTCCTGTTACAAAATAGACACGATATCTGGTGGTAGTTCAAGAGTGATTGAAACCATGTCATMTGCCTTTTTCTGAGAATACTCGGCCAATTGAACCATGCATGTATTTTTTCAGCACGAATTCAACTGACTGATTGTGGGCTCACGAGAAAATACGTCTTTATATAGTAAAACACTATAGGCATTATGTCGCAACATAGCAAGCTATTCAAACTCATATTACAATAGTTTTGTCATGGTCACTTAAATCCATTTGAGATCACGATGTAYATTGAACAAGGAGAATGTTTCACTGCTTTTTTTTCAGCTGAATCCCAGAATTCCCTGCCCTTAACAAACAATAATAGTCAGCAGCTAAGACCCCCAGCAGTGTTTCCTGGTGGCAGGCGTATGTGTTTGACCCCTGTGGGATCTATTTGCCTTTTATTAACACCTGCCTGTTAGAGGAGTGCTGCACGGAGGCCCAGAGCTGATGAGGGAAACCTGGAGCGGGTTCAGCCTGTGTCACTGGCCGTTTGCTGTTTCCATTTCACACATGATTAATCTCTCTGTGAAGGCTTAGGCTGGCGCGGGCGGAGTGTGCGGTGCTCTTCCTGCTCTCTCTCCTGCTGGCCGCACTCTGGCTGCCTGACTAAAAGGCCTTTAGAATTCCTGCGGAGAGAGATGTGCAGAGAGTGAATGCAGCTGGCTGGGGTTCAGTGTGTGGAGCTTTTTCTGCCATTGTGTAATTGAGGCTCTGACAGGCGCTTTTCCTCTGTTCTTTCAAAGGGGAGTGTGATTGTGAAGTGCTGCTAGGGTTTGGGGAGGAAAGAGGAGGTAGGGGGAGGGTTGCAGGGGTGGAGGAGTTTTTATATGAAGGGGGAGGTTAAGTTAAGACAGGAACAAAAAGAATGTGTTCCGCTAATTTCTGTGGGGCCAGATCAACAATAATAGGCTCAATTTCTTTATTACAAATTTTATAACTGCCTCCCTCCCATGTTCCCACCCATTCCCACTCGCAGATCCTGTCACGGCCCAGTCTTGCCCGTGGTCTCAACCCACTACTGCTTCAGTAATGAATGTGGCAAACATTGCTGGAAAAGCCTAATATTTTCTCCAGTAGGAGCAGTGTGTAATTAGTACCTGACTAGTGCAAATTCAATGTGACTGCTCACTGCAGAGAGCCTAGGGGATTGAACATCATACGCATATCTCTAACGAACTTGCTTGACCTTTTCTCTCTCTCTCTTTTTTTCTCTCTTTTTTTCCCCCTCCTCGTACTTTTATTATTGGATGGTCTTCATTGAATACAAGTGTATCGAATAGGTGTGACAAGCAGGTGAACATAGTGAGAGTAGGGGGTGGGGGGGGGTCTTGTGCGTGCCACCCATGTCAAAGCCTCCCCTGTTTCAATATGAGCATGCATTGTTCATTTGGGCATCAGGATACCGTGCATTTAGGAAATAATTACCCTGTACCCTGCTGGGTTTATATTATTGTTCATCTCCTTTAATGGCTCCTCGTTCATTCTCTTTGAATCCCGAACAGGACGTAATGCTCAAAATCAAGAACTGGGTAGCGGATGAAAGGAAACATGTCCGCTACTGTCGCGATTGGACTAAGAAAGAGGTAAGGCTTTGATGTCACACTCAAATGTATTAATGCCATTTATCAGGCTCATCTTTTCATGTCAGAYTTCTGCTTTTGAGCAAAACGCTTTAATATGCAAATCCCTTAATGTGCATGCTGTCTTTTTGGGGGGTATTTCTGTATTGCTTTGTCCGGCCTGATATTGATCTAAACGCTTTATAGATGCTCCCTGCAGAGTCCAGACCAGATTCTAATTTGATTTGGCTTCACTTTTTTACTCCACGTCCTCCTCAAAGGCTACTTTGGAAAAGTTTGGGTCCTCAGTCTTCCCCCCCCCCCCCCCCCCCCCCTCTCTCTCTCTGTCACAGATCGAAGTGTTGAACAAATACTGTTTTTACATCCCAAGCCAATGATTTACCTCATTAACCTCTCAGAGAAAGACTACATCAGAAGAAAGAACAAATGGTAAGTAAGTGCTCAGAATAGGGTGGAACCCCACTGACTTGACAACCATGACAACCTTCCCTTTAAATGTGTATTTACTTACACCATGGACAACCATGGCCCTTCCCCTTTACAAATGTGTATGTACTACACCATGGACAACATGGACCTCCTTTTACAAATGTGTTTTACTAATTACACCATGGACAACCATGGACCTTCCCCTTTTACAAATGTGTATTTACTTACACCATGGACAACCATGGACCTTCCCTTTACAATGTATTTACTTAACCAGGACAACCATCTTCCCCTTACAAATTTATTTACTTACACATGGAACCATGGACCTTCCCCTTTTACAAACATGTATTTACTTACACCATGGACAACCATGACCTCCCCTTTTACAAACATGTATTATTACACCATGGACAACATGGACCTTCCCCTTTACAAACATGATTTACTTACACCATGGACAACCATGACCTTCCCTTTACAAACATGGATTTACCTACACCATGGACAACCTGAACCTTCCCTTTTACAATGTAGTATTTACTTACACCATGGACAACCATGGACCTTCCCCTTTTACAAATGTGTATTTACTTACACCATGGACAACCATTCCCCTTTTACAAACATGTATTTACTTACACCATGGACAACCATGAACTTTCCCCTTTTACAAATGTGTATTTACTTACACCATGGACAACCATAGACCTTCCCCTTTTACAAATGTGTATTTACTTACACCATGGACAACCATAGACCTTCCCCCTTTACGAATGTGTCTTTACTTATTAAATGTTGACTCCCTTACCTCTCTCAGCCAGAACCATGAAATTATAGTTCATATTATCTGTTTATTTTATACCAAAACTTCCATTGTTAATTTCCAATATTCGCTAACAATTTGTTTTAGAACGCAGAGGGGGGCTCTGACAGGTAACTGGAGATAGATAGTTATGAGCTGTGATGCAGTGATAAAAAAATAGGTGTGTTAACACTGATCACCGATCGCAGTGAGTAAAATAACGCTTCCTATACTTTCAACGCATTTTTTACCACAAAAGGTGGATAAACAAAATAAAAAGGCCCGTAAACGGCCATTACGTGCATTTACACTCCAATACACCACTGGTTACAAGTGATGTTAGATAGGCCTACTGTACAGTACTCAAAGTAGTCCTGTTGTGAAGCTTCCTCATTCTCCACATGCTAAAGTGATCCCTCTGTCACTGTGGAGTAAGTTTGTCTACTACTACAGTACCCACGCTGCTCTACTGGCTCCACACAATAAGATAGTGACTCTGTGACAGGACATGTTTGGGGGGTGGTACTCAGCCCCCTCTGACACTCCAGTCACAGCCAGCCCTGCAAAACCAAAGCAGCCCCCAAACTCTGCACTTCATTAAGTACTCTAAAACCATATGGTTTCCATTTTCTATCAGAAAATGCTCTTTTCCATGTGATATCAAAGAGGGGAAAGGCTTCAAATGACAACAAAAAAATAAACATTCATAGACTCGAAACCCAAAAAGTAATTAACGTCGTATGAAGAGAGCCAATAAATCATAAGCAGGGTTCTCTTTAAATAGTGTGACGTCTACAATTGTTTTTCTCAAAATGTTTGGTTTTGTCTGAAGAGTTCACTGTTTACAGATGTTGTTTGCTCTTCATCGAAAAATGTCTTACTGGGTTGACTCTCTATGTCCAAATACGTATTTTACATGGAATTCAAGTGAGACATCTGCAACCCCAAAATTTGTGAGGCTATATCACCTACTGCAATGTATTTACTTCCTATTGAACAGGTCAGAAGGTTGTATATGTAATCAGGGGTATGGTACTATTTGACTTGTCATCTTAAGCCCGGCCTGACTTATCTCTGTCCCATAAACTCTAAGATGCGACCTTATTCTATATGAAATGGTGTCAGAGTGTTTCCAAATGTATTTGTTCAGGTCTGGTAAACAGTGGCTCGATGTCCCATTCATTCACCTGAGTTACATGGGCCAAACTGTATAGCTGTGGGCTGTGGCAGAAGGCTAGTGCAGCCAGAGTGGTGATAAGAGAGGACTTTTCCACATGACCACCTTTGGGAGAGTGGAGTTGTGATCTGGCGACATAGAGAGCAGGGATAACAAAGTGGACAACATCCATTACAGGTGAAAGGGATACTTGTCTTATCTACGTTACAGACACATACTGTCAATAACCAGTAACTTGTGGATTGGTATCACACTTTTTCAATTGCCCTCTAGGATTTGGTGTCAAACAGTTTGCCTCTGCGTCTGTTTTTCTCTGTTTTGCTTGGCAGCTGCGTTCGATTAGGAGGGAAGTTGTTTACCTGATGACTGTTGGTTCAAATGTTCCTGACACGAAAGAAGGTCTGTCTGTCTGATAGCGGGAGGAGGGAACGTTGCGTCAGAAACGCATAAATCAGATGATTCATGACGTGCGGAACATCAGTCATGGGCAGGAAGTCTTTTTTCATGTTACCTGTGTTTTTTTTAACTGTGAGAAAGGCAATAAATCTCGGGAGTTTTCAAATGGGCAAGCGGTAGTGCGGCGGTGTCCTGAGGGCTGAGCGTGAAACAATGCAGACATCAAAGTGTTTATGTTTGACAAGTGATGAGTCACTTCCCTTGTCCAGAGTGGAGCCTACACCTGTATGGAGATGATTACAGGTAGATTCGGCTGCCCTTAAATGTACACTAAATGCTGCTCTCAGCCCTAATAGCAGGCAGTCTGCTGTGGAGACGCCAGACTGCCATTTGGCTGTCGCCAGACTCCTGTGTTTTTCCCCAGAACAGTTGAGATGATTATACGGTTAAGGACTATTCAAAGCAAACAGCAAGACAAATTGCAATCGCAGCTTTTAATGTGAGCAGACAAGAAAGAGGAACACAGCATAAGGCAAATAGACTAGTGTTGAGTTTTTTGTTCAGGACACTGAGGCCATTTGGCAAGCGTACAGCACTTTTCATATTTTCAATGTTTGTTAATCACATATTCACTTTCAGGCTCTCTTCAGTTGGTTGTATGTTTCCATTATTTTGCCACAAACATACTTTTTAACGGCACACTTTCCATTTGAACGTCTTGTTTGATCACAATGGTCAGTCAGCGTGGCGAACGCAAAAGGCCTTGTGAGTGACAGACCTAGGCCTGCTGTTGTAATTGTGTGTGCTTACATCAGAGAATAGTTCCATGTTATATAACGTAGGGAAATAGCTCTACCAGACGATACTGATGTCCAGAAGAAAAAAAACGTCAATTTGCTCGACCACAATTACCCTATTTGGAGTGCAGGGTTGTGTAACCACTACATACCAACCTGACCCCATTTTAACAAGAATAAACAGTATTAGCTTTAGCATGAAGCCATCATTAATGGTGGGATCATAGAGGGACGAGAGGCTCCTTTCATCCTCAGGTTCTCTGCTGGAGACGGTATATCATTTACTGTAAAGGGAGGGCACGTGGGTATAATTCCATACAGTGCAGTGCGTGTGTATGAGAATGTGTACATGTGCATGTTTGAAGTCTGTTGCCGAGGCGACTCCATGCTCATTTGGATGTTGGCGTAATTGCGGTGTGGAGATCAAAGGCCGGCTGGCCGAGTGATGTTCCAGAGGAGCCTTTACCATGCGGCCCTCTCCTCTGTGGAGCGGGGGCTGCCTGCTGCTCGCGCCGCTCCCCTCTCCCCTCCAGCCATGCGCTGCCTCCTGCACATCCCCGCTCGTAAAAAATGATTAAGGCCGCATTTGTCATGTGTTTATGACTGAGAGGCATTGCGTGATAGGGAATGGCATCTACAAGAGTCTACCGAGAGGCTTTCTCCTCTTTCTTCGGCGTCAATAGGCTGCCCGGAACACTTTTGTCTGTACCACATAGTTTGTGTGTTAGAGAGGGTCATTACTCCTCCAATGATAATGTGGTGGTTTGTCTGCTGTTTGTGTGTTAGAGAGGGTCATTACTTCTTGGTTGATAATGTGGTAGTTTGTCAGCTGTTTGTGTGTTTTCACTTGTCAAAGCACAAGCTGGTAATTTAAAGTTCCTGGTCTTTAATATTTCCTTTAGGGTTGATATTATTCGATATTTAATCCAATGTCCTTAGCAAGAAAAACAACTGCTGTCACATTTAGAGAGACAGCCTGTTTTGCTGAAGGGTGTGCTTTAAAGTAAATTGGACCTCTTAAGTAGGTGTTTCGACCTTTAAGAACTGGAACAGGTGACCTCTCTGAGAGTACCGTGAGTGGGGAGAGGAATGGCCAGGCACTGAGGCTCCTCACAGGGGGCTTTTACATACAAGAGGTGAGTGAGTGAGTGAGTGTGTGCGTGCGTGCGTGCGTGCGTGCGTGCGTGCGTGCGTGCGTGCGTGCGTGCGTGCGTGCGTGTGTGTGTGTGCGCGCGCGTGCGTGCCTGTCGTATATGTCGTATATGTATTGCTATCTGTCTGCATATGTCCTGTGTCTCCAGACATGTCACTTTGTTTTTACTGAGTGTCTGTGCATTTCTCTCCTGGTATGGAAAGGAAACCAGCAGGTATGTTTGCTCAGTGAACTACCCCAGCTGGCCTGTAGGTGGTGCTTTGACAATTAAAGTAAAGGTACCCCTGCAGGGAGTCTTAGCAGGGTGGCGGTCTAGCCACGTTTAGTTTTAAGATCTCACTGTCTGAGAGGATGTGCTTAATTTGTCCCTCAGTTTCTACAACCTACTCATCCATGTTTTGTTGAGGTCTTCTATTCATTAAGATTCCAGGATTTACTTTATTTGTAGTTTTGTTTTGTTGCAGAGTAATGATAACTGTATATTTTCTTTAATGTCAGATGATTTGTTAGTGAACTGTCAAGCGAGCATGTCTTGTTCCCCATTACATTTTGAGGCCACCTAGACAAACTGACTGAGGGAAAGTACCGTTGTGATCTTTTCAGAATCGTTACATGAAAGCGGTGGCAGCAGCCCACTTCTGCTACTCCAAACCATAATTCCCATAAACAGAATTGAAAGTTAGTAAGTGCAACACCACTGGCTCCATCCAAATTTTTAGGAACTGCTGTCTAGGCCACGGTTTGCCTTTCAAAGCGATGTGGGAGATATATGATCAGTGGGTCCCCTTTCATTCTGTGCACAGCCGTCCACTTCTCTCCCCTCTCCCCTCTTCCCTCTTCCCTCTCCCCTTGTGTACTGTGGGATCCTGAAAACACTTTCCCATGGTAGGAAAGACGTTCCCTGCTGCCCACACTAACTCCTAATGGAAGCCTTCAGTTAGGCTTTGTAATGAGTGTGAACGACTGGAGAGGCTATGAGAGGAGTAAAACATAACCAGATGGTGTGTCATAAAATCCTGCAGGATCAGTTCACTTGGCTTTGTTTTTGACCGTCCCTGGTCTGTTTCTCCTTCAACGTCAGCAAAACCAAGGAGCTGATCTTGTACTACAGGAAAGGGGAGGGGGGGGGGGGGCAGCACGGCCCATATGACATCGATGGGGCTGCAGTGGAGAGGGTAAAAAGCCTAAAGTTCCTCGGCTTGTTTTATCACAGGACCTGACACGAACCAATCACGCCAACGACACCGCCTCTTCACTTGGCCACGGAATAAATTTGTCACGGGCCCTCAGATCCTCAAGAAGTTCTAGAGCTGCACCACCAAGAGCGTCTTGAACGGCTGCATCACCGCCTGGTACGGAAACTGCACCGCCCTCAACCCAGGCCGTCAGACTGCTGAACAGCTCACGCTAGATGTCTCCCTGTACAGACCTGCACTTTAGAGACTATTTGCACCGATTAGAGACCATCTGCACTTTAGAGACTATTTGCAATCTCCAAACATCCAACCCTTACACACAAACAAAACAACACACACACACACACACACACACACACACACACACACAACACACACACACACACACACACACACACACACACACACACACCACACACCACACACACACACACACCACACAAAACAACACACACACAAGCACTCCCATGCACACACATACACACACACACATACAGTCAACGCTGCTGTCCTATTATATACTATTCATTCAAATGCATGACCAAGACACCACCCACTTTGTGCTCCCCTCACGAGGCACAGGAGGCTCCTGAGGGGAGGACGGCTCATAATAATGCCTAGAACTAAGTGAATGGAATGGTATCAAACACCTGGAAACCATGTGTTTGATGTTTTTGATACTGTTCCATTCATTCCGTTTCAGCCATTACTATGGGCCGGTCCTCCCCAATTCCAGCCGCCTGTGGCGCCATGTCATATTGTCTTTATTATTGATTATTGTACTGCAACACAAGCATTTAGCTGCACTTTTTTAAACCTGCTGGAAACTGTGTACGTGACGAATACAATTTGATTTGAACACGTCACACACTGTGTCACACTGTTGTTCACCATGTTGGACAAGTACAAGACATTGGGTAGCCTGGCTGTCTTTGTTGTGGTCTGGTGGGGTCTGGTGGGGCTTGGTGAGGCAGACAGAGACAGCTCTGTTCTGTTGTTGTTATCACTAATGAGATCCTGAAGGTGAGTGTCACAGCCTTCCGTCCTGGCCGTAGGAACAAAGCAGACACTCGTTTGTTCTCCGTTGACCTCACAAGACAGCGACTAGTTCCTCAAAACATCCCTCTTGTGTGATAAAGATGGGGACAATGCCAACTGTGTATGTACTTGACCAGAGAGATCGGTTCAGGTTAGATCTTGACCAGAGAGATCGGTTCAGGTTAGATCTTGACCAGAGAGATCGGTTCAGGTTAGATCTTGACCAGAAAGATCAGTTCAGGTTAGATCTTGATCAGAGAGATCAGTTCAGGTTAGATATTGATCAGAGGTCCCATTTAGCTGATTAAAGCTTTCTTACCTCTTGCGCTTGACACTCTCAAAGGGCACATAATGATTGATCCATTGCTACTTTTTGTCATACTTTTTGTTTTACATTTGCAGTGACAACACTGTGTTACTAGATCAACTGCAGTGACAACACTGTGTTACT